>NW_010272852.1:0-2398 GCF_000690775.1 Eurypyga helias | reverse complement strand
CTCCCTGGGGCCGCGTGGGAACCCCTGCCCCCAGCCACTTCCTCCCTGCCTTTCTGCACTGACTGGGTGTCTCTCTCACATCGCATTCCTCCCTCTGCTGCAGGTTTTCTTTGTTTTGTCCTCTTAAATATGTGACTGCAGAGGTGCTGACTGGCTCAGCTCTGGCCAAAGGTGGGTCCAACCTGGAGTTTGGGAAGCTTCTAGCAGCTTCTCACAGGAGTCATCCCTGTAGCCTTCACTGCTACCAAAATCCCACCACGCAAACCCAATATCCCCCTCTGATATGTGATCATTCAGTGTATCTCACACCTAGCTGACAGGATAAACTGTCGAGGGCAGTAAATACATATTTTCACTTATTGTAAAGCGGATGTAAATTTACAGTGCTATATATGGATTTCTCATTAATCTGTTCTTTTAAAATATGTCAACATCACACATAGACTGTTTGGGTTTGATTTTCAAACAAGAGAAACAATTTTAGCCTATTGCTTTCCTCAGTTGAACTTCATCTTATTAAACTGGCAGAATTTAGCACTGTAATCTACTTTTGGGAATATTTCACATTTAGAAGATAACAATTTGACAGCATTATGAAGCTTCAGGAAAGAAGACAACAGAAGAAAAAAGAGAGAAAAAAGATTGGTATGTATGTATATATTTATAATATCTTTAAATATACATAAAATAAAATATATCTAGACAGAATTTTTAAGGAGAAACTCAGAATATTTGCCAGGTAGATAAACTTGATCTAGATCCAAGACTAGGTCTGACTTTTAACAGAAGACATTTCAAAGCTTAGCATAGTATTGCATTGCAAAAAGACATAACAGCACTCGAGACTGTAATTCACAACTGGAAGGGGCCAGGAGAAAGAGCTCAGAAGTACTCCAGAGCATTCTTCAAATAAAAATATATGCTAGGCAACCACAGTTAAAGATGCAATTGTTACATGAATATAGCTATAGGTCTTCTCAACTGCAGATTAAATCTTATCCCAAGACTCAAGGATAAGCAGAGCAAAGAAAAAATAAGTATATGCACAAAGGAGATGACAATATGTAGCATTGTCTCTACCACTTAGGAGTATTATTTTGGGTAATCCTATACACATTTAGTACTGATCTATTGATCAATTGAATTCCATGGTTCTATGATTCTATGATCTAATTGTGTGTTTGGGCATAGGTTTTGTTTGGTTTGTTGGTGGTTTGAGTGGGGATGCTTTTGTGGTATTTCTCTGCTTTGGCTTTGCTATTTTTTCTGCAGGGAAACCAGTCACATCAAAATCTTCAAAGCCAGAATACAGTCTTGATGTAGCAATGGGAATCGTAGAATTTTTGTATTTCATCTATATGTAGAAATTAAAAAACTGGTCTTATTCCAGTTTTTAGGGACAGGATTTTTATTGGTATCCTAAAATACTTATATACACACAATAATCCATGACATAGAATTTTGGATCTCCTCCCAAGATTTGCATTTCTACTTCAATAAAAGTTGCTTCTCTTCAACAATATTACAGCATTATGGAACATTTAATGTTGGAAAGGACATCTGGAGGTCCTTTTATCTTGTCAACCTAGGTCCAGTTGACCAGGACCATGTGTCGCCAGTTTTTTAATATCTCTAAGGAGGGAGATTCTACAGCCTCACTGGGAAAATCATTCCGGTGTTCAGTCAACATAACAGCAAAAAAAAAAAAAAAATTCCTAATGTTCAGACGGAGTCTTCTGTGTTTCAGGGTGTTCCCATTGTCTCTTGCCCTATCACTGGGCACCACTGGAAAGAGCCTGGCTCTGTCTTTACACTCCACTTTCAGGTATTTATACACTTTGAGGAGATCATCCTGAGCCTTCTGCTCTCTAGGCTAGATAGTACCAGCTCTTTCAACCTTTCCTTATAGGAGAGATGCTCTTGTCCCTTAATAATTCTTGTGGCTATTGAACTCACTCTAGTACATACATGACTCTGTTATATGGAAGAGCTCAGACCTGAATACAGTACCTCAGGAGAGGCCTCATCAGGGTGGAATAAGAGGGAAGGACCACCTCCCTCAGACCTGCTGGCAATACTTGTTCTACTCTCTCTGAGAATGTCATTTGCCTTCTTTGTGGCAAGGGTACACCGCTGGCTTGTGTTCAAACCCTGGGTCCTTTTCTTCACACTGGTTGCCACCCCCCCAGCATACAGTGGTTCCTGGGGTTGTTCCTCCTCCGGTTCTGGATTTCCGTTTTCCCGTGTTTAACTAAATGAGACCCCTGTCAGATCATTTCTTCAGCCTGGATGGCAGACCCTCTGGTATATCAGCTAACCACTCTTTTAATTAGCAGTTACCTGAAAATTTGCTGAGGGTACCCTCTCCCCCAGCATCCAGATTGTTAATAAAGATATT
>NW_010272851.1:1342-25847 GCF_000690775.1 Eurypyga helias | reverse complement strand
GCGGGCAGCGCCGGCCCGGTGCTCGCGGGGAGCTCGGTACCGCGCTCTCTTCGCCCCGCTCCGCTCGGAGCAGCAGCTAGGACCTGCTGGAACCACCCAGGGAGTAGCTGCAGAAGTTTGGGGATCGTAACTTTAAGAAAGGACAGAGGAAAACCGTGTTGAGCTACTTTAAAATGCGTATGCACCGTTCTTCACCTACTTAAAACGTCTGGTTAAATCCTGTATTTCCTTACGTTGGCGTTTTCCCTGTTTTGCCCCAGGGCCGACTGATGTAACCAGCAGCTGCTGAAAGCTGCTGGGTTGTTATTGCGAGGAGTTTTGTCCTGCTGCCTTACCTAAAGACTCCGGTATCTCATAACTTTTGCTTAATTTTGTTCCCTTGCCGCAATTCCATGGTATTCTTTTTGGTGGTGTTGAATCTACCTAGCCAAAGAGAACCACACGTAGCCCTTAAAATTCTGCTGCTGGTGTGAATTGCAGGAACGCTGCCTGTGTTCAGGGGATTTCAGAGTAATTGAACTGGAAGAGCCAATGGAATTGCTGCGTCAGGGTAGTTTATATAAACAGCGGAGAGTACCACAGGGCTGAGGGGCACAGGGGTAAAGCCGTCTGCACGCAGCGCTGGCCCTGCCCCAGCGCTCGGCACACCAGGCGTGGAATTTTCGTGCAGCAGACCTCTCCTCCCAGCAGCAGTGAAGAAACAAACGTGGAAAAGAGCAGCTCGCTCACGTCAGTGAAAATTACTCTGCCAGGATGAAAGTGATGCAGACCTAAAAGTGAGTTCCTACCCTGTCACTAAATCTGTGAGCTGTACAAGAATATAATTGTAGTTTGAGGTGATTTTTAAAGCTGTGGTTGCTCTTGATCTTATGCTCAAGAGTACTTTGGCATGAGTTACTCCACGAACCTGCTGCACGTGTTATCTTCCTTTGGCAGCGAGAAGGGTCTAGCTGAGGATAAGAAAGCACAGAAGTGACGTAGCAAAACAACGGGTCCACCGTTGGGCAGGGTTTCACAGTCCGCATCAAAAGATGGTGGGTTTTAGGTACCGTCCTGTATGAGCGTGATGAAAGGTCGTACTTCTTGTAGGTGATGTCAGCTGGGTACTGCTTCTTCCTTGCAGCTGCGGCGCTGGAGACACGTGTGACTGGGCCTCTGCTCACCCCATCGGTGGCTAATCCTAAATCACACCTACTCATCTTGTCTGACTGCTGGCCACGCAAGTTGTGTGAAAGGCAGTGCTGACAAACCTGATGTCATCCGATGATGACATGTGCCTTATACGGTGAATACGGTTTTCTTACACTGGGCAGGGTCCTTGTCCAAAGACACATTCCTTTGGACTGAATATGCTAATCCAGCTTTCCTCATAAATGGGCTGCTTCAAGGAGTTTTTATAGTCGTCAGCCAGCTAGTCTAAAAGGCATCTCTGTGTTGGGAGGTGGTGTGAGGAGAGCCAGTAGTGAATAAAATACTGTCTGCTATTACACCACACCAGCTTTCCTTTCCAAAAAATGCCCAGCAGCTGTCTGTGGAGGCTGTATCCCCTCATAAATTACTTTATTGATACAAGGAAGTCTGTAATTGGTCAAAAAGTGCTTTCCTCAATAGGCCTAAATGTAAGGACATGAATTTCCAAGTGTGTTGGCTGTGAATTCCAGCTGGCACTCTGGTGGTGAAATAATAAGATTCAACAAAATAACCCAAAATGCTGAAGAGAACGGACTAAATATTTGTTTTTCTTCCTACTGGATAGACTCTTTAATGGAGACTCTCTAAAGGGAATTGTTAATCTGTAGGCCAAACCAACTTTTTTTTTATACAAAACAGACACTGAATTGTACTTGGTGTTTTTGTATGAAATTCGGCACGATGAATTCGGCCAGAACACGAGACAGAATGCCGTTTGTTCTCCCGGGAGATGCTCTGACAAACTCCAGAAAGAACAGCTTTAATGTCATCACCGCTGCTTGCGTTGGCTTCTCGGCGCCCTTAAAGAGGTCTCTGCTTTCGCTACCTGCGCTGCTCAGATTTCTGGTACTCTGTTTGCTTACAGCAATGATTGACCTATTTCCCTTAGCCTGGCTAATCATTAGTGAACTTAAAATTGACACCTTTTCGGTGGCTGGAGTTTTTTTTGTCATGGTCTGGTGATGTTTTCCTTGGTGTTGTGTTCCCTTGCTGAGGCTGCTTGAAGATCTCAGCTGTGTTCTCCTGTTCGCTCTCCCAGTTGTACATAAAGTGCCTCTTTGGAACGAAAACCTTGCTTTATTGCTATGCTTTTCTTGTTCTTCCTCCACTTTGTGCACGCGTTGACAGCCTGTTAGGAACAGCCTTCTTAAAGTCACAGGCCTGACAGCCGCAGCTGATGGCTCGAGGCTGGTAGATGGTGCGGCCGTTCCGTGGAGGAACAGTTCTTCGGGGGTCAGGGCTCGGATGTGTTAGCACTTCCTGTACGTCCTGCCTGCGAGCATTCCCGCGTAGCAAAATACGCTGCTGAGTATCCCTCTGAGGTGGAGTATTTCCACGGAGAATTACAGCCAGATCACAGCTCGTTCCTTAATCTTGAAATCAAATTAAATTTCAAGAAGGATTTTTGTGGGGGGAGAGTAGTTTAATTTCTCAGGCCTTGACTTCACTGACTTACTCGGGCTTGGCTGAAGTGCTGATAATGGCCCTGGTGCTTTGGCCGTGGGTAATGGCCTTGTTCTGCAGCTCACTGAGCAGCCGGCATGAAGTCCCTCTGCCATTGCTCAGCGGGAGCTCGTGTGCATGCTGCTCGTGCTAGGTGTTAGCACGTTGCTGCCAGCCTCTCCTTTCTTACGTTTAACTGCTGATCGGGCTGGTCTTCGTTTACAGTTCATCCGAATGTGTTCGGTGCTGTGAGCAGTACTGTTGCCCAGGAACACTCTTCTTTTAAAAACAAACAAATCTGACCTACCAGTTATGGGAGAGGCTCACCCAGTGCCACCCCCTGCCATAGGCAGGGACACCTTCCACTAGACCAGGTTGCTCCAAGCCTCATCCAGCCTGGCCTTGGACACTCCCAGGGATGGGGCATCCACAGCTTCTCTGGGCAACCTGTCCCAGTGCCTCCCCACCCTCTGCGGGAAGAATTCCTTCCTAATGTCCCATCTCAATCTCCCTCTTTCTATTTAAACCCATCACCCCTTGTCCTGTCACTACAGGCCCTTGAGAGGAAGTCCCCCACAGCTTTCTTGTAGCCCCCCCAGGCACTGGAAGGTGCTATAAGTTCTCCCGGAAGCCTTTCCTTCTCCAGAGGAACTCCCAAGTTCTAAAGGAACTCCTTTAGACAGGCCTGTACCTGTGTTCACTGCATGTTCAGATCGTTTCTAATCATGATTCTGAACATTTTGCAGAACTGTGACGGTTGAACGATTTGAAGCCCCAGCCAAAAGTCGGTCTGGCCGATGGAGGAACTCCTCTGTGCCGAGGGCGGCCCGCTGGCGAGGCGCAGGCGTTCTGCCCCGCAAGCGGACAGTGGTAGGAGGACGCTGGGGTTTCTCCCAGGCTGCTATCTGCCCTGTTTTCAACATTCTCTTTGTTTCTCTCTTCGTCAGTGGGCACCTGGCAAAACTTAGGGTCTTTTCAAGTTGAGTGGCATTGTGCCCCCTCTTTAGGGGTATTTATTTCTTCATCTTTAAAGACAATCCAGTTAAAACTCAACGGCCAGGCGGCTGTTTTCGGGAGGCAGGTAGGAGACTGCTTCCGAGCCAGAGGCAGTGGAATGGAGCTGCTCTGGGGGCTGCAGCTGGGAAAGTGCTGGAGCTGCTATTGTTCGCCAGCCGCAGCACCCCTCTCCTGGTGCTCTCCCATATTCCCATGTTAGGAAGATAATCCAGATGTAATTTGAGGCTTGCCCTATGGCTAAGACAGACATTTCTGCCCCTCCTGCCCATGGTAGCTCTGTTAACAACTGATGCCTTGTTTATAGCTCCGGCAATACCGAAATTTCACATCAATGGCTTTCAGTGACTTTCATCTTGCTGTGCTGACTAGTCGAGAGCCGTCACATTCCTCCATACACCTTCAGTTGGCACCAGGAATGAGGCGTTTGAAATTCCTCAAGGAGAGAGCGCATGAAGCTGCAATGGAATAAACTGTTTGGCTGTAGGTCCAAAACTGTTCCTACGAACAGCTGTACGGCTTAGCCCTCTTGGGGGGGTGGGGGGACAGGTCCTGCAACGTCATTTGATTGAATAATATTAACAACTGCTTTTAGGTTCTGGTCTGTAGGTAACAGCTCACTGGCCTTCTGGACGTGGGGCAGCATTTGATGGCTTCTGGAACTGGATCCTCTCTGCCACTGCTTGCTTTTTTTTTTTTAAGTAAAATGGGATTTATACAAAATGATCACGTTTCATAACTGGTGGATGCCAGCTTGCGGTTGATTGCACAGCTCTGCATTTTTGTTTGTCGTTGCTGGGGAGTGAGGGACGAGCTCCAAAAAGGCAGACTCCATTGCCTCCGGTGTTTGAGCACATCCAATCGCTGTGACTGGATTTGCTCACGGGCAGCTGCTGTGTTCAGCTGAAAGGCTGTGTCAGGAGAGATTGCCTCGGTGATCGAGGTCCTCGGCCCTACTCTTCACGCCAACAAGGCCTAAAGCCTTCTCAAGCCCATGTGTCTCATCCGTGCCTCTTCCTACGTCATCGGAAAACAAACCAGTTTTCAGCTTTCCATCTTCAAGGGGCAGCCAGTTCCCGTATGGAAATAATATGTGATAAACCCGCTTCCTCTTTTATGGAAAGGGACCTTCTGCTTGCCTTGCTGACTCCTCGTGTGTCCTGTTGTTTCGAGCAGCTATTTTGTCATTCTCTTCCCTTTGTTTTTGGATCACCCACTTGGCTGTTTGCAGCTTCAACACTGTGACAGAGATTTATTCCTGTGTCAGAGGACTCGTGTAGAGAATCGGCGTAGTTCAGGGGCCAGACCCTATCAGGGGTCTGATAGTAAACTGCCTTCGTGCAGTTTATTTCCTGGTGATTTTTTTTTTCCAACAGAACATTTTAAGACCTGCTTGTTTTGGCTTGGGATGATAGTGCTTTTCTTGACTTCATTGTTGTAAAGCCCCAGAGCCCGGCAAGCCAAAAGATTCCAGAAGAGATGGACAGTACAGCCTGTGGGCAAAGGCTGCTGGATTCCTGCTCTCTGACAGGTGGCTGTTGCTTGTGGTGTGGCTCTGTGTGCGGATATTACGGTGAAAGGAAAGAAGGGATATTCAGAGGGAAGAACAGGCAAGATCTGAGCTAGAAGTGAGGCTGATAGGTTAGTGCCAGCTGTCCTCATGCTGAGCCTGCAGAATCCCGTGTAATGCAGTTACTTGCCTTAATTCCCAGAGTTAGAAGCCCAGTTCCCTGTGGCCCTTGTACAGGCAGAGAAAAAAAAAGCTTGCTTCACCCTTGTTTTCCCAGCGATGGCAGGGAGATCCTAGGGTGACTAGGCCATTGTGATGTTCCTAAGCCTCTCCAGAGTTCTTAGTTGACTTTGGATTGTGCTTCTCTGTTTTGCAGACCCACACTGCATCTTCCTAGGTGTTAGAAAACGCTGAAAATCCTTCTTGGTGGAAACAGCTAATGTTATCTGGAGGGTTGTGTTAGTACTGGGTCAGCTTCCAGCTTGAAAATGCCTTTCCGCAGTAGCGCTTTCCTGAAGTCATTACGCCTTAGCAAGTGGTTTCACGTAGGCACTGGTGGGGTTTTGCAGAGTTACCGTAAGTCTCAGCATGTTTTCTGTAATGCAGCTGGAATTTTTGATTTGGAAGAAGCTGCATTTGGAACGGTTGTCATCAAGGGGAAAAAAATGTCCTTGGCAGGCACCATTACCAGCTGTGTCCTTTACGTATCTGTGGGATGCCTGGTTTACCAGCTCTTTGTTAGAAACTCCTTCGTGTTAGCTGATACACTGTAGTACTTGAAAAGATGTAGTACTTGAAAATTTTTAGACAGCTGCTGTTAAAAGTTTTCTTTAAATACTTGACAATTCACTACAGAGTGTCAGAGCCCACCACATGGAATCACAGACTGGTTTGGGTTGGGAGGGACCTTAAAGCCCACCCAGTCCCACCCCCTGCCATGGGCAGGGACACCTTCCACTAGGCCAGGTTGCTCCAAGCCTCATCCAGTCTGGATTTGAAGACAGCCTGTGCTGAAAGAGTTAATCCTAATTTTCCAAACAATGTCAGGCAAGATGATGGCTCTGAAGAAGCCCCTGGCATACACAGCATCCAGGTGGATTTTTATTTTTCTTCTACTCGTGAACAAGCCGAGGGGGAAATGCACTGCAGAGAACTCAATGACTAGCTTGTAAATGGAACTTTCCTTGTAGTTCATATAAATTCCAGCCAGACTTTTTATAAAACTGCTTATTACTCTGCTTTGAGGGAGGCTGGTGCGTCTCGGGTCCTGCTGTTTGATATGCTTTCTGCTTTTCACAAAAGCAGCTACTTCTGGCAACAGCTTGCAATTTAACAATGTTCTTGATTACAGGGGGTCACTGCGTGCTGCCCCTCGCATCACGGAGCTGCACGTTAAGGGTAGTGCCTGGTAACAGCAGCTTGCAAACGTGTGTTTTCCCCTCTCGTTTTCCAGTGCACACGTACCACTGCCGTTGTTCTGATGGAGCCAGAAGTGCCAGCTTCCTTCTCCATCTCATCAGCATCTCGCCTCCCAGTATCGGGAGGGTGTAAATGCTGTTGGGATGAGGTGGTTTTGTCTGATTAGGTCAAATACGTCCATGATTTGTTCTTCTGCTAAAGGAATCTGCTTGATATTTTTATCCTCCAGAGGCCACGTGCTCAGTTTTGCTCTGGTTAAACACAAGTATGTCAGAAATTGTTGTTCTGCTGCTTAGAAGGGAGGATTTTGCCTTGTTCCGATGGGTAGGTGTTTGCCCTTTCTCGGTGCAGAGAGCCATCGTCCTGTTTCTCAGCAGTCCTTCACAGGAATGTAGCTGCCGCTAAGGAGATGTGAGCCAAGAGGGTGGCGGGAAGGTGGAAAGGGATGTGATTCTACATAGCTAAAAGCTGCTACTCAGATGGGAGATGGACCAGTTTTGTGAATCCCCTGTCAGCAGGGAGCATGCTCCGAGGTCAAGCGAGCTCCTTCTTGGCTGTTCAAGCCTGCCTGGCTTAAAAAAAAAAACCCATTCCTTGCTTTGCTGTGCTGTTTTTCAGCGGAGGGAGCGAGTGGTTCTGTAACAGGGTGCTCTGCTACCTTCTCCCCTTCGCTTCCAGCAGTGTTTCTTGGCCACCCTTGTTGGATATACCATGGAGGAGTGAGCAGCAAGCTGCAGCAGTGGCAAGGAGGTAGTTACTGTGTGGGAAAGCAGTATCTTTATCGGAAGATGCTTTCTTTCTGGAAACCTTCCAGTGCAACTAGTCTTATTTTTGGTGGAAACCCGTTAAGGCTCTGCGGTTCGTTTGTTGATGCGGCATGGCAGCTCGGGTGTGGTATTTCCAGGATGTCTAGAAAAACTTCTTGGGTATTAGTGTGAGGAACCGTTTTGGGATTGTTAACAATATCCTGTTTTCTGAAACCGTTCTAGCTCCTCCGGTTAGGAAAGGGTAAGGTAAAATACAATGCTTTATTTTGGGATGACTTCATGTACAGCAGGCATAATTAGGTGATGTGAAATGAATCTTGATAAAGCTGCTTGTTGGTGAACGGGCAGTGACTGACCTTGAGGGGCTGCCCTCACGTGGGGCAGTGGGGCATTTTTCTCTCCTCGCAGCTGGGTGGGTGAAAACCCTGTCTTTAAGCTTTGTAGTGTTAATTTTCTGTTCCCTGTTAACAGGGTCACCTTGTCCTCCACGGAATGTTACATCGTGCACGAGATCTACAATGGAGAGAATGCTCAGGACCAGTTTGAGTATGAGCTGGAGCAGGCCCTGGAAGCGCAGTACAAGTACATAGTGATAGAGCCCACTCGCATCGGGGACGAGACGGCCCGCTGGATCACCGTCGGGAACTGCCTGCACAAGACCGCCGTGTTAGCGGGCACTACCTGTCTCTTCACCCCTCTGGTACTTCCAGTAGATTATTCTCACTACATCTCCCTGCCTGCTGGCGTGCTGAGCGTGGCCTGCTGCACCCTTTATGGCATCTCTTGGCAATTCGATCCCTGTTGCAAGTACCAAGTAGAGTACGATGCCTATAAACTTTCCCGCCTGCCCCTGCATACGCTCACCTCCTCCTCTCCGGTGGTGCTGGTGAGGAAGGACGACCTGCACAGAAAGAGACTGCACAACACGATAGCACTCGCTGCCCTGGTGTACTGTGTAAAGAAGATCTATGAACTCTACGCTGTATGACTTCAGCAGGGAAGAGAGAAACCCACAAAGACAAGTGTATTAAGACTCCCACAGTAACGTTTTGTTTTTCCTCTTTGAGAAGCAGTGGAGACCGGGAAGGATTTGGGTTTAATAGAGATGTTATTTTTAAAAATAACACATCACTGGTGCACCAAGGTTTTTTCAGTTCTTCGTTACACTTACGATGTGGATGTGTGGTGACTTGAGAGCTGTATGTTAGGCCACGGGAGTCCAACCCAGCAGCGATGTCGATGAAAGCAAGCTACAGAGAGAGGGGGGTGCGAGCGCTGCGGTTTTTTTTTTTTTTTTTTGAAACATTTAAGTATATTGTTTAATTGTATTACACAGAACCAGCCAGAAGTTATCATTGACCATTAAAGGATGAGAATTTCAAATGCTTTTGCTCTCTCGTTACTGCTACCCTATTTCCCTTTTATCCTGTGCTGCCGGGGGATGATGGAGGCTGTCTGCTGGGAGAGCTCCGGTGGCGACTGCATGCCCACATGGACCCAATATTCCTCCTGTCCCCTGCGTGTGGCAGCAGCATCTGTGTTACTTCACAACACCCATCTGTTGCAGGAGGAGCTGTAGAGTGTTGCTTTCCCTCTTGCTCAACCAGTTGTGTTTCTTGGAAGAGGGCTTACTCGTTAACCGGTGTTCGTATCTTTCAGTAATTACTGAAACATCGATGGTTGGGGCTAAAGGTGTCCAAATCCTCTGCTGCCCTGGCACCTCCAACCGTTACTTCTCTGCACAGTGGAGGTAAGGCTGAGTCTGCGCGGTTCCCGTGCCAGCTCTTGTGGATTCTCCTCCAGGGAAACGCGTGGTGCAGCTCCAGCTGGGGACTGCCGAGGCGGGAGTCCAGCTCTCGGCCCTGCGGTGTCACTGCTGCTGAACACCCATGGGGCTGTTCCCTGCCTGCACGGTTCTGCTGCTCTTGCTGGAGCTGTGCTTCCGGAGCTGCCTGCTTCTGCAGGGCATCCACGTGACTGTATCTTGTCTTAGCTGGAACTTCAGAATTCAGTCTTATGCATTAATTCATCTCTTAGCTCAAAACTGTCAAAATCTTGTTCTTGGAATGGGAGGTGTTTACTGCTTTGCAAGATCCACCAGTTACTTTTATGGGATAGGGGCTTGCTTTCCATAATCTCCTCCTACCAGATGGAAAATAGGTGTGGCTAGCGTTGGCGTGGCTAGCGTTGGCAAGGCCAGCCTGGCACAGCTTCAAGCGCTGCGATCTGAATACAGGAGCGAAGCCCTGCAGTGAGAACTGCCCGCGCGCAGGTGTACCGCTGGCTTCGGGGGTAGCCGCGGTCCGGCCTCCGCAGCGGAACCACTGACCTTGGAAGGGAATCTCACGAGGCCGGAACCCAGATTCAGTAGTTCTGTCTCTTGTTTTTCCAAACTGCAGCAGCGAGCACTCCCCCTCGCCTCCCAGCCGCGGCAGGCTTTTCTGGCCGCCGATCCGACTTGTGCTTTTTCCGCTGATGCAGCTTTTGTCTTAGCAGGGCGTGCGTCCCAGCGTGTGTGTACTGGGCAGACGGGGCTCGCCGGGAGCTCGGAACAAGTACCACCCGCTTAGGCAGTGGCTCAGCTGATGCGTGGGCTGGAGGAGACTCTGTGGCATCGAGACGTTTTTGAGGTGGCAGCAGCCTCTCCTGCAGGTATGTGGCTGAGTTGTCTCGCTCCAAGGTTAAAAGAAGCTCCAGAGCGTCTCTATTTATAGCAACAATGTACAGTTGCCTTGGCAGAGAGGAAGGGAAGAAATGCAACCGCTTCATCTTGCTGCGGTCAGGCCAGGACTGCTGTTTTTTTTTGGCGTTGTTCCTGAAGTCACGTCTACTGGATAACTTTAGAACTAGTGGCAGATCTGCTGTAGCCAACGTGCTTCATTCCTGCAGAAGGCTCCGAAACACCCTTGTGCTAGCCACACAGGAGACGTTCCTGCTCAGCGCGGAATAACTAGCTCCTTTTCTTCACCACACCTCTGTGAGCCTGGATGCTTTTTTCATGCTGAGGTTTCCCTCGCCTGGACGGTCGCTCTGGCAGAAGGACTAACCCTGGGTAGGCTCCCTAGATGCGCAGCGTGCATCAAAGGCTGGAGTTGAGACTGCGGGTTTCCTGCGGTTTCTTAGTGCAGGAGGAAAGGTGAAAAGTCATAGAATCACAGGCTGGTTTGGGGTGGAAGGGACCTTAAAATCCATCCAGTCCCACCCCCTGCCATGGGCAGGGACGCCTTCCACTAGACCAGGTTGCTCCCAGCCTCATCCAGCCTGGCCTTGAACACTTCCAGGGATGGGGCATCCACAGCTTCTCTGGGCAACCTGTCCCAGTGCCTCCCCATCCTCTCCGGGAAGAATTCCTCCCTGATGTCCCATCTCCATCTCCCTCTTTCTGTTTAAACCCGTTACCCCTTGTCCTGTCACTACAGGCCCTTGCAAGAAGGCTTCCCCAGATTCCTTGTAGCCCCTTCAGGCACTGGAAGGTGCTATAAAGTCTCCCTGGGGCCTTTTCTTCTCCAGGCTGAACACCCCAACTCTCAACAGGCAGGTCTGTTGTGAAACCACACCTTTTGTGCCGTTCTGAGGTGCAGAGGACGCAGACGGGGCGTGGGGGTGGCTGGTTTTCCAATAAATATCAGTAGTAATTTAGCAAGAATTTTTGATGACGCCCCTATTAGTGCTGTAACTGCACGACCTGACTTGGGAGGATGAGAGGGGTCTCGAGGGTCGTGCATTTCAGTGCGTTGCATGGATGGTTCCGGTATGCAGAGCTTTGGGACCCGTCTCTGCCCCCCTCCCGCGCTGGCATCTGCTGGGGACAAGTCTCCCTTCCAAAAGTCCCGCGTGCTCCGCTGCCCGCTCTGAAACGGAGGGCGCTCCGTTCAGCACCTTCCAAGGGGAGCGTGCTCTTGGAGCTGTGGTTCAAACGCTAACTACCGCAACTTCCCACACGTAACCTTTTTCCCCTCAGGCCTGGTGTGTTCCGCTCCTCAGCACCCTGGAAGATAACACAGAAGTGCAAAGTGGCCCCGTGGTCCTTCCTGGTAGCCATCACCTGATAGACCAGGAGATGAGCAGCTGGGTGGGACTGGCAGGAGCCAAGAAATGCAGGGCCTGAACACGCAACACACTGGAAAAGCACAGCTAACGCTTACAGAAACTCCCTTTGTGGAGAGGGAGAGCAGGTGATGCCTTGGTTTCTTAACAAGAGAAAGGATAAAACGCCTGGAAGCTTCAATTTGTCATTTCAGCCCAAGGCCTTTAACAAATCTGCAAGCTCAGCAAAAATGGTCAAGGGTGGCCTAGCAGCAGCAGCGTTGTGAGCGCTGAACCTGGCCATCACCTGGGCTGGACTCGCCGATCATTTATAACTAGTGGCCAAGAAAAGGCTTGCTGCAGAAGGTCCTGCTGACGCTGCGCGCCTGTGCTGGACTTCAGGGTGACTAATCCTGTGTGGATCCACCGTCTGCTGCAAACGAGCCGGTGATGTAAAATGGGCTGGGATGTATGTTGTTCTGCAAGGACTCCGGTACGACAGCACCTTGGAGGAAGGTAAGGAAAGAAAACCAAAGCCCTCCCGCTCTCCCTTCCTCTAACGTTACCTTCCTCTAACTGCCGCCGGGAGCTGAAGAGGAGCAAAGGATGGATTTCACAGCAGTGTAATTTATTTGTCATCAGACGGGCGGGACACACGAGGCAGCACGCATGGAGAAGGCTGGTAAACGCTTGGAGGCGGCAGCAGGGGTCTGCACCCGGGGTCCTACTAGTAGATTTACTTCAGTTAGAGGTTAAAAAGGAGTATTTCTGTCCTGCTGAGCTCTGTGCAGCCGCTCCCTTTCCCTCGTGGCGCATGCATCTCTCACAACATGAGAAGGGGTGAAGAATGGGATACGGCACTGCCTCAGGCTGTTGGACTCCTGAAGCCTGCGATATCTGAACAGGCAGGTCTCGTCTCCCCACTGGATGTGATCCTAATGAGCATCTGTGATTGCTTTAAACACGACGACAGCGAAGGGTCTGTGTCCTACACTGTCCACCCTACGCACAGATTTTCCTGCTTGCCAGGACACAGTGCCTGGTGTCTACGGAATCACACCCACGCGTGTTCTAGGCCGCAGGTGGAGCGGATGTGCTGCTGCACAGTGTTCACACTCAACACCATTCCCTCCTGTGCTGGTTTTTATCAGTTCAGTGCTTCCCCTGGGTTAATTTCTGCTGGGGTGAATACCGTACTGTCGGGCAGTACAGAGTTAAGCGTCCCTGTACAGCAGTAAGGCAGGATTCGGGTAAAATAACTGCCAAATAAAACCAAGATTTGACATTACTCTCGTAAAAGTGGCACTGGACTTCAGTCTATCAGATGGTTTGGCACGTTAACAAGCAGAGGCTCTGTGAAGTTTTCCACATCAAGCAACACGTTCTAGATCACGCTGGAAGGCGTGGGAAGGAGACACTGATCACCAGAGCTCCCAGCTGGGGCCTGTGTTCCACAGGGGTCAGGGGGAAAGCCAAGATCTGCCTGGGTGTAGGCAAACCAGGTGGGGTTTATTTGTAGCAGGCCAGTAAGGCTGAGCATGCCCAGAGTGAGGTGCTGCCTTCCAGCACATGGGCCTGCCCTGCTGCACAGCGTTCCCTTGAGTTACCCGCCCCTGCGGCTCTGTTCCTCTCTCCAAGCACCCTTCTCCAGGTGAGGTTTAGGTGGTCCTGCCCCGACGGGGAAACTGCTTCCCGCTCTCCATGCAATGGTAACTCGCAGTGTTTTGTGGAAGGTTTTTCCTGCGGGAGCACCTTGGCTGATGTCCCAGCCAAACTGCAGGGTTCAGCCTCTTCCTGCAGCTGCTGCTGGGCTGAGCTGAGCTCTAAGAGTCCTTTGCTTTTCTCTCCTTTTTTGCTCTAGTTGCCATCAAGGTGAAGAAGAGCCTGGGGAAGAGGTTTCGCAGGTAGACAGCCAGGAAGGGCGTCAGGCCAGCTACAAGTACTTCCTTCTTCTTCAGTCCCACTGCACTGAGGACCGCCTGCGCGACCTCTGCGGCTGTCTGTCCTTCGGCGGTGTTCTTGTCCATAACTGCCAAAGGAAAGCCCAATAAGCACCACCAGGTAAGCCCATGCTGAAGGACCTTTCCTAGGACTGCTCTAACTGTACATGGTTGCTTGTATGGCTCTGATTTTCACACCAATGGGAGCACAGGCAGGCGTCATTGATGGTTAGAAATCAGTAACTGCTGTCTAGGAAGGCTAAATTTTGGGGGTTACTGCTTTTACTCTGCACCCAAAGTTGTCTTTTGATACTTCAGGGCTAACCTGTGGCCGTATCTTGCAAGTACTCTGGAGTAACCCAGTGAGGCGGAGATGTTTTAGCTATAGGGCACGGAACCGTGACTCACCGCCGTAGCGCGATCCGTCTGCTGTTACAGCATTGAGGGAGAGGTTTGTCTGAATGTACCCGGGGCTTATAACCGTCACATCAATGTCGTACTGGTCTACTTCTGCTCGCAGGCAATCAAAGAAGGCCTGGGTAGCGTGCTTGGAGGCAGCATCTGGAAAACAGGGAAAGAACTATGCAGTATGGGGAAGGAGTGGAGTCGAAGGTTCACTCCCCCGAAAAGGTTCTTCGCTGCGGTGCAGCCACTTCCCAGCGAGAACCCAGTAGCTGTTCCCCAGCTAGTGGGTTTGGGGTATTTTTTTTTTAGCGAACGGCAGCACCAGGTAGTGGGAGTGAGATGCAATTTAGGAAGGCAAAATGGAAATACTCAAGTTGGAAGCTGGCTGGAATCCTGAGCTTAATACCACAGCCATGCCAAAGCGCTGCGGAGTGAAACCAAGCTGCCTCCCACTCGCAGTAGTGGAGACAGGAAGCCTGGCTTGGAAGCACTTGATAAGGCGGGCTGGGGGAATGTGATGCCGGCACAGGAGGGCAGAGCTGACGCCGGCTGCCGGCCTACGTGTGCTGAGCATTACGGACTTGCAGAGCAGGTTCAGGGCTTGGCTGCGCACAAGTCAAAACCTGATCACATGAGCAGATGGGAGAAGCGTGGCCTAGGGCAGGATTTTCCCCTGTCAAAAGCTTAGCAAGTCCTTTCGCTCACTCAGTGTAGACTTGGTCGCTACTGCTGGGACGGCCACGACTGCAGCATGGCTGCAGGGCACCAGCAGCACAGAGCTTAGCGCAGGCTGCACACCCTGTCTGAGGACACAGCACTGAGCTCCCTGCTCCAGGGCCACGCAGCTCTGGTCACTACAAGCCCTCTGGAACCCCTTTGGAACATGCTTCTTGGTGCAGTTGTACCCACATCATCTGCAGGACCAGATGGCCCAGACACTCCAGGTTCTCCTTCACTCTAGGCCATGCACTGCCACTTCTATGCCATCCCCACTGTAATTTTCTGGCTTCAGACTTATTTTGAGTGAGTGATTTACAGAGGCTTGTATGCCAAACACTCCCCTTCTCGTTCTTCCATCTTTTATAAGGTTTTTTTCCAGTAATCTCACCAATATTATTATTTCTTGTCAGTAAACATGAAGAGTTTGCTGGATCAAGGTAACTGGTTAGGCTGTTATTTTGGCATTGCTTGTACTATGGCACTTCATAACTCATTAAAACAAGAAGGTCCAATGTTCTTATAGGACAGTCCTGTGCTCACAGTGGTGCCTCGGAAGCTGATGCCGACATTGTTGATCCAGGCAAACAGCAAGGATAAAATGCAACATAATTACAGAATTAATCAGAAAGTTTGTAGAGACTCTCAAGCTTTCAAGCCACTGAAAACATATTCTCCTTTCCCATCCCTTAACAACTTTAGGACAGGACTAAGGTTTTGTGCTTGAGAGCGCTTTCCTCAACAGCTATCAGTGATTTGTGACCACACTCAAACGATGCACAGCTCTGCCTTCCCTGTGTGCAGCCAGCTCTACAGAGAGCTAAAGGTGGAAGCACTAGCCAAGTATTCATTCGATCTGGTGTCCCAAATATGTCTTCCCCATCTTCTGTGGAGGTACTTACATGCGGATCTGAAAGGAATGCTTATTTTGCCTTGAACGCTGCTGATGGCCACAATGTGGCCTTGTCTCCTCTTGATCATGGAGGGGAGAAGTGCTAGCGAAAGACAGAAAGGACCCATTCAGAATAACAGTCCTGCCATTACTGCTTCAAGAACCAATGCTTTCAGAGCATCCAGAGATGCCTAAGTGAATGACAAGATCCTTGTTCGGTGTCGGGCTTGGGCAAGGGTTAGTGCTTAGCACACCTCAAACTGCAGTCTGGGACGGCCACCTGAGGAGACTCCCTGTGCCAGCGAGGCTGCACGAAGGCAGTTACAGCTGTCAGCTCCCACAGGCACTGTCAGCAGGTCTTTCTCTTCTCTGCCACCAGTACATCTTTCTGTTTCCTGCATCTGACGCCCTCCAGGCTGAACTTTCTGTGCCACCGAAGAAGCTTCCTAGGAAAGCTGCAGCTTCGCCTCGAAGCCACGCTGCATTCTCTGGTGTTTTATCAGAGCAGACAGGCTAGCCATGTCTCTCTGCATAAGTTCCTGCCAGACTAGAGTCAGGAGGTGTTTTAAACACAGTGGTTTCTCTAATCAAGTGCTTCCCATACAGTCATACCCAAGCATCTCCTTTAGGCCTGCCCACAAACCCAAACCTTCCTCCCCTCTTACACTGTACCAAATGCAAACAGAAGTTGAGCCGTGATTAGCTGTGTTGGCCTGCAGAAGGCATCGGCCAAACCCCATGTCTCCCTGTAATCACATCATAGGTACCTTTGGTGAGGGCTATAGGACCAAAATAATTTGTTTCCATCACTTTCTTATCCACATCCAGTCCTGTGTCCACAACTGTGCCTCGGAAACTGATGCCTGCATTGTTGATCAGTATGTCCACATAACCCAAGTACTTCAGGATCTCTTCAGCGGCATCTAGGACAGTTTTAGTGTCCGAGAGGTCAAATACCACAGTGTGAGGTTTGTGTGTCTGTGAATAAACAAAAGCTGAGTTCAGGCTGTGCTGCATGTGCTGTGTGTTCACACTCATGATGGGATTTCCCAGCTCTAGAAGCACAGGAGCAGGGCTATCCACACCTTGTGCAATTACAGCCCAGCAGTTCCATTTGGTAGGAACACGTGACAGAAGCAGGTTGTGCTTTTGTCTTTCTCTGCTCCTATAGCCTGTTCCTTATACCAGTGCGATCTTCCTCGAGTACTAAAGCTTCCTATTGTCTTATTAAAGAAAATGCATCTGAAAAAGTCAAAAACTTAACCCACTGGTCTTGCACAGAAGCCTGCAATTCCTTTCTTAGCCACTGTCAGCACAGCTGGGCATCAGAAATAAAAGCCAAGAGAAGGAAAGTCCCTTTTCCAGGTTCAGCATATGACATACAGATGCAAGGGGTCTGGGCATGCTGCACTCACATGCTTTCGCTTCCATTACAAGGCGAGGAGTCTTTCAGATGGCTTTTTTTTGTAGGGTTTCTACAAGATAGGACATGTCAGCTCAGTCTACTCCTATAGCTGCATCTCTCCCTAGCCACAGAGTTGCATTTTTCCTATTGCTCAACAGAAGAACCCACAGGCAATTCCGTAACTTCTGCAAAAATGTGAACAGAAATCCCAGCCACAGGAGGCAACCAGTCCCTCCTCCTCCCACACTTACGTTCTTTCGGTGGTTGGTCATGGTAGAAAGCTGCTGCACCAGGTCTTTGAGTTTCTCACTGTCTCTGCCACAGAGCACCAGCCTGGAGCCAGCTGCATAGAAGGCTTTTGCACATTCTTTGGAGGAAGCAAGGAAGAGAGAGGAGACATTTGAATGCTGGAGACAGACAGCAGATCCACACTGTGCCTGGTGATAGGCCAAAACTTCTTTTAGCTGGTGCGGGTCTAAGGTAGCTTAGTTACTCCTGAGAGATGGGCTGATTGAGAGTGATGTCGCAGCAAAATGCCGTTTTCCTGTGGCTGACAGACACGACAGCACTGAGGCAGCTGGTGCGTTCAGTTACTGTGCTGGTTTTGCAGTTACTGTGCCATTCACTCATCCTGCCCCAGCAGCTGCTTAGATTTGCCCACGCCTCTTAATTTTTGCCCATATGCCCTTCTTAAGAGGGACTGCAGTTACCTTGTGTGTCACCTAATGCAGTGGGGCCTGATCTTAGGAGTTTTAGTGAACACCTCCAAAGGTTTTGGAAGACTTGGACCTAATGGCCTCATCAAGGTGGTCCTCTTCATCAAGAAAAGGTTGAAAAAGGAGGGCCATGCTGTTGTCCTCCTGTCCAGGCTCCCAGCTGCTGAGGCAATCGTCTGTTCTTTACCCCACCCCTCTGTGATCCAGGGAGACAAACTGCTTATTTGTGCCAGAGGTGACAGCAGGGGGTAACGAAGGGTGTTTAAGAATGCCCAGTAATTAGAGGTGGTCTAGTATATTAATAACTGGGAGTGAGGGAACTGGTATAAGATCTTGGCAATGAGACAAGGGGGGGAACTTCACTGTACGGTGGTAGAAATCTATACACCCAACAACACGCAGCGCTCCATCTGCCCAGCCTATCGCAGCTGGAAGGTCCCTCCCAAGATACTAGTTCTGTCTCTTCTTGCTGTGAAAGACACATTCTTGCATTTTGGATCTGACAGAGAGGACTACTTCATCTCCCAACCCGAGGGACAAAGTCATGAAGTCATGCAGTCAGCATCGAGTTGAGCTTTATTGGTTCTATAAATGTACTCATCCTAGTGAAAGGCCTTGATAGCAGAGAGCACGTTGCCTTCTCTTCAAGGAGCTTTTAACGCAATTATAGGAAGCGGAATTAGAGAACGCATCCACTCAAGAATAAATTTTATTTAGAAAAAAAAAACCCTGTGTTTTTATTTAGAAAAAAAATACTGGTGTCAATATTGCCAAGAGTTGGCATTTAGAATGGATGGATTTGTACCGCAAGAGAAAAGGTACCTTAACTTGAGGCAGAGAGGGAGGGCGGCAGGGAGAGCAGCAGGGTGGACGGCAGGGAGGACGGGATGGCAGGGAGGGCGGCAGGGGAGACGGCAGGGAGGACGGGACGGCAGGGAGGATGGCAGGGTATCTGGAAACACAACAAACATGAAAGCAGAGCACCAGTTCTGGGAAGTTGAAGGGAAACGGTTTGACTTCCTGGCTTTTTCAAGATTTAGAGAAAAGACCCCTGAGAGCACAAGAACAGTGTAACTTGTTCCTTGCTTTGATGAGCTCCAGCTTATTCAGGAGGATTAAAATTTTCCTTAACTTATTTTAAGACATCAAAATCCGTGCTGGCTATAACTGCTATGGCTGGGCAAGCCACGTCTCTCAAAATTCAGAGCAATATGAACTTTATGCTCATTACTGCTTTATTCCAACGGCTGCCCCTTCCACAATCCTCTGCTTGTCCTGCCTTTGCTGCCCTTCTTCCCATACCTACCTTTTCCCAGGCCAGAGGTAGCCCCTGTGATCACGACCACTGCTTCCTGGAGGTAAGTCCGCATCCGCATCCACTGCAGTAGCCGAAAAACGGCAAAGATGCCCAAACTGCCAAAAAGCAGCGGGATGATAACTGTGCTTGTGAGATCCATGAGTTTTCCTTTCTGAACGGTCTTCCTAGAGCCACAAGATGAAAGGAAAAAGACCATTTCACCATCAAGCAGAGGCTTGGAAACCAGGGAAATCCTTTTTTTAACCCTGCCTTAGACCTCCAATAAACCAAATCCCATACAGAGGTATCTTCAACAGATTTCCTCATCCCTTCATTTCATTTACACTTTCAAAAGTTCACATCGGCACCCAATTTTAAGCATTTAAATGCTAATCTGAACATCCCAGCAGGACACTTGGTGTTGGATGTTGTCAGCTGTCATATAACAAACCTGGGCTCAGAGATGCTGTTCCCATGTGCTTTTCCATTTTGCTCTGGACTCTCTTACACAAAGCATATTCAGAGTGGAAGTTCCTCAGGCCCCCCTCAGGGGCCTACAAGGAAGCTGGAGGGGACTTTTTACAAGGGTCTGTAGTGACAGGACAAGGGGTAACGGGTTTAAATTGAAAGTGGGGAGGTTTAGATATGATATCAGGAAGAAGTTCTTTCAGGAGAGGGGGGTGAGGCACTGGGACAGGTTGCCCAGAGAAGCTGTGGATGCCCCATCCCTGGGAGTGTCCAAGGCCAGGCTGGATGAGGCTGGGAGCAACCTGGTCTAGTGCAAGGTGTCCCTGCCCATGGCAGGGGGGTTGGAACTAGATGATCTTTAAGGTCTCTTCCAACCCCAACCATTCTATGGTTCTATGATATGTCTCTGCATTCTTCTGACTGTAATAAAACCTCTTAGATTTCTCTGGAACAGCCAGTACCACAGTATCTACATGCCAAAGACCAGTTAGTGTGTATTATCCCAGACGGATATAAGCCAGCCTGTCTTCTGGAGATGCAGAGTAGTTTTTTTCTCTGAGCACTTTATTCGCTTAATGCACTGAAATCTGTGCTTCCATCTCGGGTGCCTTTTACCACCCGTTGGCAGAGACAACTTATCTGATTAAGTGAACCACATGTCCAGTCTAGCAGGCGAAAGCCGACGTTCATGCTCTTTTATGCCAACATTAATTGTGCAGTCTAACAGCATGAACCTGTGTTCTAATATACTGAAATTAAACCTGTGCATGAAACCCAAGCTAAAGGTATCTACGAGACCTAGCTCGTCCTGGAATCAGATTCTGATACCCATGCATAGCTCTGATCTCCTCGCTAAGCCATTGCCTTCAAGGGAGTAGTTTATGCTTCAGCTTACTACACGGCCAAAGAGTAAGTGATACTTCTGTAAAAAAAGGTCACCGATTTTCCCACTGTCTATAGCCCCAAGCTTTTATGCTTGATGTCACAGTGAAGTTGGTTACAACCCCTTCCTGGAATCCGTAAAACCCTTGGGGCACGCATAAAGACAAACCCAAATATAAGTGTCCTCCCTGCTGTTGAATTCTCACAGTCTGACCTGCAAAATAGGCCTTTACGGGGAAGATACTGGAAAGGTTTGGGCACACAACTCATAGGCTACTTCAAACAGAAGGACAGCGTGAGTGGCAGAGAGCAAGAGGTAACTAATGGTCAGCCAGAATTCCATGTCATTAAGTAGGGGATGACAGAGGCTCTAGGTGCCGTGGAACAGAGCTAATGTGGAAAATGTCAGGCTCTTCCAGATTTCCATCACAGCTTGCATGGAATTCCTCAAGCTGGTCAGTGAACAGACTAGCTTGCTGAAACAGCAGTGAACTGTATAAAATAAGTATTTCTGGAAGTATAGTTGGAACACAATGCAATCACACATAAAGATAGCTGAGCTAGCTCTAAGTAAGTTTGACAAGGTCTAAAAATAAAGCCCTGAACTTAGCACACAGTTCTTCTTGAGGTACTACGGAGCTTCCCATTCATAAGCTAAGTCATGTATCTACAAAGTACTTCACTCTGTAATACACTGCCATAATGCAGCCAGGCACAGGCCACACGCTCCCCAGGGCATAGGGAGTATGCCCAAAGTGGGAAATCAGAAACCCAAACGGAGGATTAAACTAACGGCGTTGCAAAGCAGTGCAGGAGCACAGCACCCTCAGACCACCTCCTTGTGCTGCATGCACACAGCGTGTGTGCTTTATACTGGTTTGCAGCAGAGGACTGGTAGAGCTGGCTTAACGTAAGAGTGCGTACTGCCCCTAAAATAATACCCGGGAAAGAGCTAATGGCCTTCTTTAGCTTGGATAAGGTTCTCCTTGCTGGTTCAGCTGGCCATTAAAGCAGCTGCCCTCTTTGTGTTGTCCCTTTTTTTTGGCTCTCAGAGGTCTCTGGAGATCTGGAGGATGAGGTGTGGGCAGGGACAACAGATGCTGTGCTGACACTGAGCTTACAGGACATTCTGGAGCCCAAAATCTTCGGCTCCTATTTAGGACCTTTCATTATTTCCAACGTGGGAGCTGGCTTCCTTCCTGAGCCCAGGTTGAAGCTGAGGCATTTGAAAAATCTGACCAGCTTTGCTTATGATTTCAGTAAAATGCAGATGAAAAGGTAACTGGGAGGAGGGGGCTTTGCTGACACCTTTCCTAACTAAACCACACCAGGAGATGGGAGGGAGTCCCACGGGTGAGTACAGCATGGTTTTTTCACAGTTTTTGGCAAAAACAGAGGTTGAGTTTGCAAGGACCGAACTCTCTGCCATGGGGCAGGTGGAAAAGAGCCCCGATCTTACCAACTAACAGCTAACCATGTTCAGGTATCATCCACTGCTCATCAGAATGAACCATTTATGCCTAGTTAACTTATTCCTTAATCTCATCCATTATTATTCATTTACTTTCTAAACAAAGGAGGTAATTGTTTTTTTCTTTCTTTTCTCTCTTTTTTTCCCTTCTTCTCCATATTACATGCAGGAACTGGGCAGGTGACCCAACCTCTGCCCTGAGGCTGCAGCATCCCACAAATCCAGTCAGCAGCAACCACCCATTTTTCAGCTTCCAGGCTAGTTTGAATCAACAGGTAACCTCCTCCGACATATGGGGAGAGGAGATATGGGATGGGGAAGACTCTGGATGAAGGAGAGGAGTAAGAGAGAGAAGGACTAGCTGAGCAGAGATGAAGATAATTTTTATTAGGGCATACAGCTGCAGTACCTTCTTCCAATGAAGGTATTCAAATGGCCCTTTAGAAAGAGGCCCAGAACAAAGAAAATCTCACTTCTGTCCGGCTTGAGGAAGAGGACAACCTAGCTGAACCAAATTATTTTGGAAAGGAGAAAGAATTCCTATAGTACTTTATACCTAGAGCAACAAGTCTTCTTTGATTTCATACACTAGCTCGTACCACAGACCCACGGGCCCCGACTTTAACTTGGCATATCGAACATGCTGAAAAAATAACTGAGAGAATAACTGTCAGTGCGGCAAGAGAATATGGAAATTGGCTCAAGCCATAGAGCCACGCTGCATATGTTCAACCATATCCCTCTTAAGGAGCCCAGTGCCAGGCTACTGACACAACAGGGCGGCAGTTACGTTCTGTTCAGTTTTCAGGGTTATTTGGTGGAAAGGCTAAAGGAAAGAACTGCCCCAGCCTGAAGGAGAAGTTCTATTCGGTCCAGTATTGGAGTGATTCGCTGTAAAAGCCAGAGGGAAAGAATGTTGCAGCCTGAAGGAGAATAAGCTAGATCATAGATGATCAAGATTTGATTCACATCAATAAAAATGTGAAGTTGCAGGACAAAGGCTGGGAGAATATATAAAGCATAAAACCCAATCATAGAATCTTTTGGGTTGGAAGGGACCTTAATGACCATCTAGATCCAACCCCCCTGCCATGGGCAGGGACACCTTCCACTAGACCAGGTTGCTCCCAGCCTCATCCAGCCTGGCCTTGGACACTTCCAGGGATGGGACATCCACAGCTTCTCTGGGCAACCTGTCCCAGTGCCTCCCCACCCTCTCCAGGAAGAATTACTTCTTGATATGTAATCTAAACATCCCCACTTTCAATTTAAACCTGTTACCCCTTGTTCTGTCACTACAGACCCTTGTAAAAAGTCCCCCCCAGCTTCCTTGTAGCCGCTTCAGGTACTGGAAGGCTGCAATAAGGTCTCCCCGGAGCCTTCTCTTCTCCAGGCTGAACAAGCCCAATTCTCTCAGCCTGTCCCCATAGCAGAGGTGCTCCAGCCCTCAGAGCATCTCCGTGGCCTCCTCTGGACTCACTCCAACCCGTCTATATCCTTCTGATTTTGAGGGCTCCACAGCTGGATACAGCACTCCAGGTGGGGTGTCAACTTACGACAGGTAACACTCTGACGTACCAAGGGCAGGTAACGCCATGTCACATTAAAAACGTGGGGGAGTGTAGGGGTAGGGAACACATGGGTTTCCACACCTGAGTCGAGATAAACCGGATATCCTCAGACCTGCTCAAAGATCCGAGACCCCACTATCGCCTTTGTTCAACAGTGTGGGTAGTCATGCTGAAAATAGTGTTACTAATTCATAACAGGCGATGTTTATGACACCAGGGTATTGGCAGGAGAGATGTCACTGCTCATAATGGCTTCAAATGAAGTCCTGTAATTCTCAGTTCTCCATCCCAAAAGGCAGGATTGGAACATGCAGGTTATTAGGGAGCAGAAATAAGAACACTGATAATGTAAGCAAATGAGGTGATTGGAAACGTCTTGAAAGGCTTAATAAATCACATACCCAGTTAAAAATATAACCTTTCCCCTTGAAACAAAACCTGGATGTTATCCCATAAAAGCCAGGACAACTATTTCTGAAGGAAGAAAGATCTTAGTTAATAAGGACAAGAATGTGCTAAAGGCAGCAAAGATGGGATCAAGTCCTAAAAGAAGCCAAACCCTTGACAGTTTCCCTAAGCAACACCTATTCTCCTTTACCTTCAGCCACCCAGACGCACATTGTCCTTTACATGACAAATGGCAGCACAAATGGAGGCTATTTTCAGAAACCAAGAGGCGTCATTTAAAAGCTGGGGGGATAAAAAGAAGGAAAAAAGTAAGGTTTTTTTCTAAGGAAGCCCTTGTCCAGAAGCGCAGCAGCTCGAAGCCTGGTTAGCTACCGACTTAGTCTGAAGAAAGCACAATATCCTACCTTTGAAAAGAACTCACTTGCCAGTGACTCTGTGAGATGGTGTCTCCCTCTGGTCTTTTAACGGGACAGACCTGACTTAAATTTGGAAATGGCAGCAGTCCAAGCACAAGCGATCTGTCCAATGCCAACTCAGCCAAGGACTGCCCCTGAAAACAAACCCCAGGAATACGGTCTGTGACCTTTCAAATGTGGGGTAGTTTAACCCCCAGAGTGAAAAGATAGAAGTGAATTGAAAATGATACAAAACTTAGGATGACCCTCTGGTTATTTCTAGTACTAAACCAATGATTTCTAGTACTGAATCCAGAGAATCCATAAAACCAATCCCTGTCTTTCAAGACGAGATGAAAAAAAAAGGCAGCTTGTGAATCAGTTGCAATTCTCTATCACTCCAATTAGATTTGGGGCATACGCTGATGTTAGGGTGCACATGGATATCGTGCTAATTAAAACAGAATTTTACTTTCTTCCCTTAGGTTTCTTGAGCACAACTGAAGAGACAGATGAATTTCTCATCATACTCTGCATCAAAACCTGGTGTTTACTGGGGGGCATTCCT
>NW_010272851.1:0-1309 GCF_000690775.1 Eurypyga helias | reverse complement strand
CAAAAGCCATGTTTGACAGGGAGAAAAGTGAGCATTACTTGCATTTTCTATCAGCTGACCAGTTTTACTGACCCAACTGCTTTGGAAAGAAACTGAAATCAAACTTACAGACTTCTAAGCCAGGGGGAAAACCAAAAGTCATGTAGCAACATCTGTTACATCACTGATTTAATAAAAGCCAATGGGAAATTTGCTGACAATTTCTCTGATGCACAAGATGCCCATAAATAGTAAGTTAAACTTCAAAAAAATCTCATTCAAAAGCCAGTGAGGAAACCCAGTGATTGCATTAATTCAAACAACTGAATTACTGAAATGCCAGCATGCGCTTACATAATCAGTTTTTGTTCCAAGCTTTATACGCAGAAAATAGTGTAAAACCACACTGGGATCATCAGAAACCAGTACGACTCCTAAGAAGGAACAAGGGAAGTGGACAGAGCTCTGCACTACGCTGCAACCGTTTCAAAAGGAAATCAACAGGGTTCAGGAGAGGGAATGCAATAACCCAACTGGAATTCTCTAAAGAGGTGATGGCCACCAGTATTACGAAGAGTGCCACAGAAGTGCTGCGGGCTGGCAGTGGGCAGGTCTCGTTCGAAGTAGCTGGCAACAGTGAACGAGTGTGTGAGGTTTGCTGAGGGATGGGTAAGGATCAGTTGTAATATTCTGAATTAACTTTTTCCAGTGCGATTTCAGCAGCCATCTCACAGGCATTCCATGAAGCAATGTCTAGGAAAACCATCTGCTGTATTTCCGAGGTCACTCAATGGCATACTGCGTGTGTTTTCACGTAACTGTTACGCAAAACAACCACCCCACGGTACAGGGAGGGGGAGAAACATTTTTCTAGCACCCAAAAAACAGATTGGACTTGAGAAATCACCTCCCCATAAATCTTTCTGCCACTTTTATTCATTTACAAGCTTCATCTCCAACCCTCTCACTTGAAAATCCTCTATTGGTGTCTGAGACACAAAGGTAAATCAAAATGGCATGAATAGAAAATGAAAACATTTGCTGTGCCAGAGGAAGTATACTGTAGACATTTACCAAAGCAAGAATCACCTAAAACAGTGAGAAAACGAGGGTCGGTTTAACGTCTCTCCCCCCCCCCGATTTGTATACAAATACGTGTTCAGTAGCTGTATTTATCACTGGTGAGCTCTGTACTCGAGAGCCCAGGGTTCCCCTACACACGGATCAGGGGCACTCTCACACTGGCCAGGCTTCCCTCCCCCACAGGATCGCACCCGCAGCGCCCTCGGCACTTCCCCCGGGGAGGTCACGGGCGGGCAGCGGCGGGCAG
>NW_010272850.1:23438-80722 GCF_000690775.1 Eurypyga helias | reverse complement strand
CAGGCGCGGTTGGTGTGCCGTGCTCCTTCCCTCCCTGCCTCTGCCCTCGGTAACTCCAAACTTTTCTTCCTCTCCCTCCTCTGCTTGCCCCTTCCTCCTGCTCTCTCCCCAGAGACCTGTTTTGACAACGGAAGGTACTATCAGATAAACCAGCAGTGGGAGCGCACTTACCTGGGGAACACGCTGGTCTGTACCTGCTACGGTGGAAGCAGAGGGTTTAACTGCGAGAGCAAGCCCGAGCGTAAGTTGGTGGTGGCTTTTGTCCGCATCAAGACCCCAGACTGGCTTTGATGCTGAGTAAGCTGAGCCTTGTACCGCGTTATCGCTGGCAGACCAGGTTTTCGGCTGCAGTTCGGTACTTAGGGTCAGTAACGGACCTACACTCAATCACGTTGAAGATCTGGCTTGGGATTTTAAGAAATGCTTTTCATTAGCGATGGGCCTGCCACCAGAACCCTGAGCCAAACATCGCTCATCTCTCTGGAGGATTGGATCTAAACGTTAATTTTGGAGCCAACCTCTTCTTTATAATGAACTGAACTGACTCCTGGACTCGCACAGGGAAGTTCAAATCTGGAGTCACTTTGCAGCTCTGGCTCTCGTGTTGTTTGATTGCTTCACCCCAACTTTTCATAGCTGTGCAGTGTCGTCAGCTTGTTTAAAAATATTTCAACTTTCCACAGCCCCCCGGCCCTGCTGGGAGCTTTCTATAATCGAGTGTAAAATGAGATTGTTTAGTCTTCTGCAGAAAAAGTTTAGGGAACAGAAAGAACTTTAAATGCAACGTCTGCTCGAAGATGCTGTCTCTCCGGATACGATGTATCCTATATTATCAGATGTGATCTGTCTCTGTTCATTGGTCCGGAGGCACTAGTTTGCCATAACTCCTTTATGTTGCTCTGGAGATGTGAGAGAAAATCTGGTTCCTGGCTGACAGTGCTCATGTAAGACAGATGGGAGCGTCCCAGCAGCCTGTTTTGCGAGGCTTGTGTGCTGCCTGCCTCATGGCTAGAGTGTTTTAAGGAGTACTCAGTCCCCTTACTCCTCCATAAAAGGGGGTTTAATCTTGCTTTCCTTTCCCTGCAGGGATTCCCAAGGTTTACAGTTTCAACGTCCCGTAGCAATGGCACAGTTAACTTTGTCTAGTAGCGAAGAAGGTTCTGTTGCAGATCTCGAGTCCGGTGGCAGCACCCACATAACCATTCCATAATCACTTACTCGTGCGTGAGTGTGAACAGTTCACACGTAGCGCCGTTGACTTTGGGACTGCTGGAGAATTTTGAATTAATATACTTAATTTTTTTTGCCTGGTCAGGACAAGGAGGATTAGCAGGACAAAGCACACAGCTTCTGGGGGATGCTTGCTCCCTCCTGTCTTCAGTACTGTTGCACTTCAGACAGCTGGGGATGATCCTTTCAGGGCACGCAGTGACAACTTTTGGCTCACTGGTGGAGGGAAACTGAGGTTATTCAGCGTCATGGGGACCTTGAAGGGGTGAATTTTGCCCAACTTCCTCTCTGCTGTTCCATCCCAGGAAAAAACAGGGAGACTGGTAGGATTTTTCCCTAGAAAGAAAAAGCATCCACGTGAGGAGGCGAAGAATGTGTGTTTCTGTTGACTGTACGTGTTACTGGCATGTACACAAAGTTGATTTTCTTTTTTTTCTTCCCCCTTTTAGCTGAAGAGACTTGCTTTGACAAATACACTGGATCCACTTACCGAGTAGGGGAGACATACGAGCGCCCCAAGGACTCCATGATCTGGGACTGTACTTGCATTGGAGCTGGACGTGGGAGAATCAGCTGCACGATTGCCAGTATGTAACTAAGAGCCTGTTACTACAGCTATTGTTCCTTAGTGTCATATTTTCCAGAGCAACTTACACAGTATTCCCAGTGCCCATTAGCTAGCACTGGGGGGAGTTTAATCCAAAGCCTGTTAAAATCTTGGCGTTTGAAGTCCTTGCTCCATGTATGTACATTTGCACAACCAAATTCCTCTTTTATTTAAGAGGTAAAGTGCTAGGTGTAAAAGCACTGGGAAAAAATTTACTGTCTAGCCATACAGGTTAGTACATTTACTACATACAAGAGTGTGTTACACTGTCACAGGCACGTTTATGAAAGTAGTTTTTTTGACAGGAGAGAGTGAGGGTATGCTCTGGAGCTAGTGAGATAGAATAACACCATCAGCATTAATGGGACTACTCTGAATAAATAATAAAAAATATCACCTGAGAGCCAGTCCCATTGTCCTCCAAAAACGTCATGCCAACACATGTCCCTGAGGGAGCTGGGATTTGGTATCCAGGCACCAGCTCAGTGTGTTTCTGCAACTCCTTTTTCACCAGTCTGACCCATACTTTCCTCTTGTTCCTCCCTCTCTTCCCTTGATCCTTTCTCCCCAGCTCTCCCTTTCACATCTCTGTCTGGAAATCCTTTCCTTATTGAGTCACTGAATTGTTCACAATTTCCCTTCAGTTCATAATTAGACTTTCTGTGAGCACAGATGAAGATCACTGTATGTCAGGACTTTTAAACTGAGACTTCCAGGTCCCTGAGGCACCTTTTGAGAAAAGTCTTGTTCTTAAAAGTATCCAGTTTCTTGCTTAAGACACACATGCTGATGCTAGTAGCATTGCCACAGAGGACTTGGAAGCCAGCCATCATTATAGCATGGAAAAAAAAATGTATTGAATCTAGCAAGTAGAGCTGAAACCCTTCTGAATTTAATGGCATTTTATTGAGCAGGGATGATAAGTGTTGTAAGTAAAGAAAGAGTCAGTAAGGAAATTGCAAACATAAGAGCAGTCTCATTTCTTCATCATCAGCCTGGTTTAGAGCTCACTGGAGAGTCTCACTAACGGCCACTGGCTTTGAATCAATCTTCATAACTTTTAGGTTCCCTGCTTTCATAAATGAACCAGCAAAACATTTTAGTGGCTCCTAATAAATGACTGGATGTGTTTCTCCTTTTTTTTTTTTTTTTTCTTTTTGGAAGAAGACCCTGTGTTTGCAAACTGCCCTTCACCATGTTTCCCCCCCTCGGCCTGGGCCAGGTGGTGGGTCTGCACTGCCTCAGGCCTGTGGGACACTAGTGGGCTGGAAATCTGCCTTTCCAGGACAGGGTTTCCAAACCCAAAAGGACCATTGTCCCACTGGGGTGTCACACCAAGCACCTCCTTATTCTCCGCATGCTGGCCTGGCCACCATGTCCCTCATGCTCTATAGGGACAGCCACAGAGAGGCCCAAGTAGTGCCACCTCAGAATAAAATGGAGACAAACCCTCCCTCACCAGCCCTCAGGCTGTGAGCAGGGCCTGAGGGAGAAACAGCATGTCCTCAGGCCTTGTCGTTCCCCTTTCACTATGTAGGTGTCAGCTGTGGTTTGAAACCTGGAAGGGGTTAGCTGAGGAGAGAAGATGAGGCCTGGGAGGTGTAGGAAATGCTGGGCAGGTGCTAACAGAAAATGGCGGGTACCGATGGAAAATGGTGGGCGCCATTTTTCAGGCTGGAGGAGGAGGCGGCGGCCATGACCTACCCCACCCCTCACAGCCCCCTGCCTCCACCCCACTGACCCTCTTCACCGCGGGCAGGGTGGCCCTTACCTCATCCCTGCGATGCTGTCCCTGGTGTGATCCCTCAGCTCTGCTCTCTCCCACCGCAGATCGCTGCCATGAGGGTGGCCAGTCCTACAAGATCGGGGATACCTGGCGCCGGCCGCACGAGACTGGCGGCTACATGCTGGAGTGCGTGTGCCTGGGCAACGGGAAGGGCGAGTGGACCTGCAAGCCTGTGGGTAGGTGGCAGCTCCCTTCTCCCTCTGCTGGGCAGGGCATATATCCTCCTCCTCCTCCTCTTCCCTGAGGCGAGGTGGCGCCGTGTGGGATGGCGCCGTGTGGGATAGCCCCGCGCACTCTCTCCTCCTCTTCCCTCTCGCAGCCGAGCGATGCTACGACAACGCGGCCGGCACGTCCTACGTGGTGGGTGAGACCTGGGAGAAGCCCTACCAGGGCTGGATGATGGTGGACTGCACCTGCCTGGGGGAGGGCAGCGGCCGCATCACCTGCACTTCCAGAAGTAAGTGCTGGCCTGGCACCTGCCAGCTGCTCTGTTCTATTTGTCTTCCTTATTTTTCAAATCTGTCCTGCGTCAAAAAGACAAGGTATTCCTTTTTCTGCCTTGTTGCAAGTGACAATAGTTTTAGAGGGATGGCTGTCGCCTGAGGGGGTGGGAAACCGACCCCTCTGAGGTGAGAGGGAAGCGTCTGTGCGTGCCGGTTGCCATTTGTGATCCGGAGACAGGCGGGAGAGCTGGTGCTCTGTGCGGGTGACAGGCCAGCTGGATTATTTGGAGGTTTAACCTGCTTTTAGAGAGAAAGGTTTAAGAAATCCACAGGCCAGCTGAATCCCAGTTGTGCATCCCCCAGGAAGTCGGGGGAATTGCTTGGTCTGCAAAATGGCAGTTTGGTCTAGTATCGCTGTGTTATTTAAGGTAGCCTCCTGAGGGAGAATTAGGTGTTTTTAAAGAGAAATAGCTACCTGCTCTAACAGCAGGATCTGCCAGATTAAAATGTCATCTTACATTCTCTTTTTTGTTACTGTTAGCTGAAACACGGTTTGTTTTGACTGCTCTCCCATCTCGCTTGTTAGCTTTTCCCACCATTTTGTCTTCAGTGTAAACAGGCTTCACCAGCTCAGGTGACTCTTTAAATTTTTACATCACTGAAGGATATTACCGTAAATATTCCACTTGGTATTTGCAAAGCAAACAGGGCTTTTAAAATCCAAAAATCTCCCTCGTTTATCTACCTTCTGTTCTAATTTTGTTAGGAGCAAGCAGGCTCTGTTGTGGAGCTCTCAGGGTTTACACCAGTTGCCTCAAGAAAATTTAACTTTGTACCTTACACCTTTGTTATGCAAGGTTTGAGAAACTCTCCTGTAGCCTTTAAATTGCCTCATATTCAGTTGCCTCAGGGCACGCAGATAATGGCTTTCTGATTATATAAAAAGCAGACCTGTAAGGAACTAAAACACTAAGGAGGGTTGTGATTAAAACTGAAGATCTGGAGAGACTTGGTCAAGAGCTAAGCTGTAAAAGTCAAACCAGCCTTGACAATATTGTCTGTTAAAACACATCGGGAAAAGTCATTAACTGTCAAATAGAAATGAATAAAACAGAATGTGTTGTTTGTGAATTTTGGAGGAGTTATTATGGCTAATAAAAGGGATTTGGCAGTATCTTTCCTCCCTTAACTCAGGTCTTCATTGTTATATCATAGGGGAAATTTCAATAAACCAACCTGTTCTTTTTTTTCCCTCCAAATGTAGTCAAAGAGAGAAATACAAATTTCTGTATGTAAAATGATAACTGTAGCCCACAAAGTGGCATTATGTTTCAGTATGTGCTGCTGTTATATATCTTTTATGGCTAGTGTTTTCCAGAATCACAGCTGATTTCTCAGAGGACATTTCAACTTTTCATTGTCTTAACTTGAGAATCTGAGTGTCTGTAAGACAGGGGTTTTTCACATTTGCCAAATTACGTTATGAATGCATCACCAATTTATCACTCTTCTAGAAAATGCTCAGGTTTTGGTCATTTTAACTACGGTGAATTAGAACATGAATGTGGAAAACACATTACTATCCCATGTGCTCTTCCAGTGGCACGATGCATATGTCCTTCCGCAGTTCTTCATAAATCCATGTTCATTGATCCATGGTTATATTTGAGCCACTGTATCAAGTTGCCCTTGAATGAGAAGGTAAAATGTTGTAATGGAAGAAGAACTAGTTAATCCGTGTGGATCTGGCATCCAGACAAAAGTAGTTTGTTATGCTGTCCTTTGAACCCATTTACCCAATTCATCAGAGGCTGTGGGTTATTAAAGACAACAGGGAGATTTAGAAAGTCTAATATTCCTGCTATGCCATAAGCGGCTTATACTAACTTTGCTGGAACTTCATGCACACTTCTTTTGGAAGAAATGGAATTTAACATACTGCTCTCAAACAGGTTTTAGTTCCTTCCAGCTGAAATAGAGCCCTGAATTCAAACTGTGCCCTGTGTACAGTATGAAATGACCCAGCTCCAAAGACTTTTGCTTTAAAAACCAGACATGTTAAAACAAGTTTAAGTTGTATGCTAGACAGAATGGGCTTAAAATAGGTTTAAAATAACTAGCAGCACTGTTTTCAATCCAGAATGTGCTTTTTCACATTGTTTTTTGAACACGGCTTACCATGTTCACACTGGGAACGTTGTGATGTGCATTTTGACGATGGCTACAAGGTGAAATGGCAGTGGTGTAAACAAATGGGAATTTTCCCTTAGACTAAAGCATCAGGATTTTCAGATGCTCTCAGCCTATGCAGTATGCACTGGGCTTTAGTGCATATAGGACTTGCAGTGGTGGCTACAGAGAAGGAGGTGGGCTCTCAATGAAGGCTTTAGACTATCAGCTCAGCTGATGATGGTGGTTCAGTCCTTTAAACTGCACAGTGAAGCCATGCAATGCAGAAGTAGCTAATGGTCTTACGTTCCTTATACAGATAGGTGCAATGACCAAGACACCAAGACTTCCTACAGAATTGGAGACACCTGGAGCAAGAAGGATAATCGTGGAAACTTGCTTCAGTGCATCTGTACCGGTAATGGCCGAGGTGAATGGAAATGCGAAAGACACACGTCCCTGCATACAACTAGCACTGGTAAGTGGGGCATCCTAGTGTGTAAGATAGGGGAAGGGACAAGGAATGGCACATTTTGGATGGCTAGGACTTGGAGTTAAATTGTGCCATCCTAATTTAGGTATTTTAAGAGTGGTGTCAGGGGAAAGATCAGCAACAAAGGGTCAGAGTTCAGGAGATGCTCCTTGTTTGTGCCTGTGTAGATAAGATCAATTTATATCTTGTTTCTGTGCACCACTGGGGCTTGCACATACAGAGGTGATTGCCTGCACCATCACATCGAAGGCTGCGCATTCACAGGACCTATCTGTTACCTTTGTCTTGGAAACCTGGCACTGCAAGTTAACATTTGAATTTGATGTGTTTGCCTCAGGGTAACTTTCTTGAAATGTCCTTAATTTAAACTCCACTGAGACCATCTGGTTTCTTTGACAAGATAAATACACCTGCTGATGGTTGAGCTTTAAAAACTAATGTCAAGGAATGTATACAGTGTTATTTAATACATGTCCCTTAGATAGTTTGTAATTTTGGTATGAAATATTACCTAGTTTATAGGCAGTATATATTTTTTCCCCCCTGAGGTTTGTTAAAGTCTCCAGCTTCTAAATTCTCTTTTGCCATTTTAAGGATCTAGCTTTCCTATTGGTGAGTGCAATGTAAAACAACTGTTTTCCTGCAGTACCTATGCTAAATTTTTCTGGGTAAATGACCTTTAACTGTTTGGTATCAGCAGGTTAACTTCAAACTCTCAGTAGGTCTAAACTTCAAAATGCACAAAGCTTCAAGGGTGCCAGTGTTTTGTTTCCATTATTAATTCCCCTATTTCAGCAGAGCTGAATTTGTGGAGATTCCTGTGGGAATCATTAGCAAAAATTTCCATAATGTAATGAGCCTCTTTGTCGCTTAGTATTATTCCAAATGATAATGGGCCAAAAACCTTGAAAGTTTCAAAATTCCAGGGTAAATGTATGCATTTGTTCGCATTTTTCATTGAAAAAGAAAAGCAAAAATGAATCCTTTTTGCTTTATCTTCTTACTTCCTTAGCTGTTTTTTATTGTCTTGTCACTGATCTTGATTTTTCTAGTCTAGATTTCCTTCAACTGAAATATTTTTCTTCAGAAAAATTGGGTTTTGAACAATCCCTATGAAAAGCAGTTGGTGCTTTTAATCCTTTCTAAAGTCCCTCTACAGTGGTAGAAACCAGAGGCTGTTGTTAGCAGAACTGGGAGTTGTTCTTTTAATTTTGAAGCCTGCTAAGTGGAGTAAATGAAATGTGTCAGGGGAAGCTAAGAGTTGTGCCTTCGATCTGGTGGAGTTCCTAAGGTTTTATGATCTCAGCATTTAATTGAAGCGTTCTGTTCTTCAGTTCTGCATGTACCATCTCACTTCTCTCCTGTGTCCCGCTGCAGGATCTGGCTCTCCTAGCATCACGAATGTGCAGACTGCGTTGTACCAGCCCCAGCCTCAACAGCCCCAGCCTCAGCCATATGGCCAGTGCATAACTGATAACGGAGTGGTGTACTCTGTGGGTATGCAGTGGCTCAAGACACAGGGCAGCCAGCAAATGCTTTGTACCTGCCTGGGCAATGGAGTCAGCTGCCAGGAAATAGGTAAGAGTTTGTGTTTAGTGCCTGTTCAGTCCAGTGGGATCTTTGGGACTGCCCTGTGGTTTAATTTAAAAGCATAATTCTTTTGTGTGTATATCAGAAATTTCTTCTGAAGAAGACATACTGGAGAAAGAGACAAGGGGTGAAGAAATAGTTGTTTACATTATTTGAAGTCTGGTTCTGTAGGGCAGAAAAATTTCCCAGTGAGTTATATATAACCTGCTGAGGGAGAACAGAGCCCTTGGGGAGCAGCATTAATAACTTTATTCAAATCGAGCTGCAATAATGTATGTTTTGAAAAGAATGTACAAGAATGACACAGCTGCAGAGCTAAGTCATCTGTTGGTGTGTATTGGCCCAGGTCCATGGCAGTCAGTGTGGGTTCGCAGCAGCCAGTGACTTAGCCGACAGGGGCTATTGCTGGTTTAGAGCCCTCAGATTTGGGGATTGATTTAATCCAGAGTCTAATGCTGTGATTTACTTGTTTTAAAGCTGTGACACAAACATATGGTGGCAATTCTGATGGAGAAGCATGTGTTCTGCCTTTCACCTATGATGGAAGGACTTTCTATTCCTGCACCACCGAAGGCCGCACAGATGGGCACCTCTGGTGCAGCACCACTTCCAACTTTGAGCAGGACAGGAGATACTCCTTCTGTACCGAGCAGAACGGTAAGTTCTCAGAGGCTCTTCACATACATGTGACCCTCGTGCACAGATGGAGGAAGGAGCAGAGAATGTAGGGACAGGCTGCCTGAACAGTTCTGGCACTCTAGAAGCACTCTAGGCATGCCACAGCAGCAAGGCAGTCCTGTGAATGGAGGGCTGCTGGTTGTTGGGGCACTTTTGTGCTCTTGGCATCTTTGGAGGGTGCCCAGAGTGATATAGTTGTACCCTCTGAGTCCTGTTCTCTCTCCTCTGAGCTGACCTTGGGATGGGAGTACCTCGTCAGCGTAGAGCTTTGGCCCAAAGGATACTTAGACTTCAGCTTTGCTTGCCCGAATTGTGGAGCAATGCCCATATTAGGCTATGAAGAAGAGGATATCCATGGAGTACAGCTTGTGCAGTCCTCTGTCACTCCCTCTGTCCTGACTATCTAGCCAGGTTGCCATATATAGCAGTAATCTTAATGTGATTTGTGATCCCTGATCAAGAGCTGGTTCATGACTAACGCAGTAGCATTCATTCCCTCTTGTCTGTGGATGGTCAGTGTTCCCTTCACAGCACAGATCTACCTGTGTGGTTGCACTTCCTGGAAAGCCCATCAGAACATCCGTGGAACAGTATCCAGGCAGCTTCTCAGGGATCTGACCTTGGAGAGAATTTTTCACATTCCCACATGAAAATATTGCTTCCTACACTGCATAGATCTTTTATTTTTTTTTTTTAAATCTCTTCTACTTCAGTTGGGGTTTATTTTTTTGATGTCAAGCCCCACATGAAAATATTGCTTCCTACACTGCATAGATCTTTTATTTTTTTTTTTTAAATCTCTTCTACTTCAGTTGGGGTTTATTTTTTTGATGTCAAGCCTCTTTCTGCAATGCATATAATTTTAAATTAAAAAAAAACCCTACCAAACAACCCAACCTAAAAATCCCCACTGTCCTTCTCCACACACATTTTTGGTTTAGTGTGGGGAATGAGAAATACCAATATAAAAAACCCTCAACAAATGCCTCCTTGTTCTCTGTTATTTGTAAAACAGAGTTGCTCAAGAGGTGAGTAGTTCAGGTTGATTACAGCCCTCTGTCCACTGCTGCTTGCAAAACATGAAGCTTCCAACCTGCAGAGAGATTTTGACTTGTCCATAACTGAATTGTAACCCTTTCCTGAGGGCTAAGGCTTTACCTGAAGCCAAAGGGCACAGTTGGGTAACAGCCTCAGTGGGATAATACAGGTATGCTGAGAACCCTGAGTTTATTTGATTCCCTAGGCCTTGCAACAAAGAGTCTGCAATGCTATTCCCCAAACACAGTAAGCTTTGGTTTTCCCTATTCCCCAGGAATTCCCATGTCTGGCTCCACAACTTCTTCCAAAGCAATTTTTGAACTGAATTGATCTTGTGCAAGGCTTATGCTTCTTGATCTGAATTAATTAAAGCCAAGAAAAGAGGTCTGTGGGGAATATGTAGGGTACACGTAGGGGAAAAAAATACTGCTAGTGATTTGTTTTCCAAGCTCTTCCATGCATGCTAAGGGAGAGTGCAGGCTTCATTTGCATCTGTTTTCTTTTCCCTTCTGTACAGTTTTGGTCCAGACACGTGGTGGCAATTCCAATGGTGCTTTGTGCCATTTCCCCTTCCTATACAACAACCGCAACTACACTGACTGTACTTCTGAGGGACGGAGAGACAACATGAAGTGGTGTGGGACCACTGAGAACTATGATGCTGACCAGAAATTTGGGTTCTGCCCTATGGCTGGTAAGGCTGAGAACCATAAGGGGATATATAAGTGGTTCTTTGAGCTGGAAAGTGAAGAGCTGTCAGTCGTTGGTCAGTTATTGATAAGTTTGATGTGGGTTTTTTTTTGCTTGTTTGTTTTTGTCCCACTGATCAACTGTAGCAGGGAGCTAGGCAATGCCAGTGGCAGGCATGCTTCTCAGCTGGTGCAAACTGGTGCAGATCCATTGGGCTGTAGTGCTTTCTAGCAAGTGAGGTTTTTATCTTGCGTCTTCCTCATGGCTCATCACTTCCTCATGCCTGATCTGTGATTAGGAATAAGTCTGTATTTATAATATCAGTGTGTTACCATGGAAGATAGCAGGAATCCTATAATCAATACTGTGGTCTATTCCTACACTCCACGCTTGTCTCCGTGATGTCAGGAGGCGACGTATGGGAGGAAATGTGACTCCCAATTCTTAAATGAAAGGCCTCTGGTAACTAATGGCAATGTAGCCTCTGAGTTCTTAAACAGCTTGTGGAACAAGGGTCTTCAAATGGCAATATCCATATCATCCATCAAAAATGTTATTCCAAATGGAGTGGGCGCCTAAAGCTTCCTTGTTAAGATGCAGGAACCACTACACAGTATGAACAGTTATTGCAAATGGTCTAAGCCCTCAAGTCTTCTTGTTAATTCTGGCCACGTAAAGTATCCTCTTGCTTTCTTCTCAACCAGCCCATGAAGAAATCTGCACAACCAACGATGGTGTCATGTACCGTGTTGGGGACCAGTGGGATAAACAACACGACATGGGCCACATGATGAGATGTACTTGTGTAGGCAATGGTCGCGGCGAATGGACTTGCATTGCCTATTCACAGCTCAGAGGTACTGGTTTTTGTGTTGATACTGCCACTTTAGTCTGAGTGTTTGAGAGGTGAGAGAAATTGGTTTTCTCTTCCATCGTTGTGAGTTTGAATCCAGGCTCAAGAACTATATGTTATCAAGCTTTACTTTGGAGTAGGAAGGGGATCCAAGGAGCTATGCAAAGTTACTGTCTTGTTTGCATGCTGGAGAAGTGCTATTTCAGCCTTTGCAGACTAGCAAGCAGAGGCAGACCTTCATCAGCTTGATGGGTAGGCATGCCTACATCCTTTTGTCTACACTTAGGAATCGGCACCACTCTGACTTTACAGAGAGCTCGGTAGAGGCACCTCCCCCCTCAAGAACAGACTGAACTCCAGACTAGTCTGAAGTTTGAATGCAGAACTGTTCTGTTTTATTGTTCTGCAGTGAAATTTCCAGTTCCTCTGTGCTGGATTAGCCCTTTGCTGGCTAATCTATATAAAAAGTTGGCAGGGCAGCACTGAGATTACTCTTATTTATTTACTTATTTATATGAGTGGTCCAAGTGGAGAAGTGCTTAAGCAATACCAAAAAAAGAAGACTTAAAAGCACAGACATTTGATCATCCTACAGCTAGCTCACAGCATTGGCTTCATGTCTGGAAAAGGCAGGGGGGTTGCTGTCAAGCAGCCAAGAAAGGACTCTTAACACCACTGCTGAAATGGGATATAATTTATAGGGAAAGGCTCGCTCAAGGGCTTTGGGAGAGTTTTTTTATGTGTTTCCTTCAGAACAGTGAGAAATGCACTGCTAGAAGTTCTTTTGTGTGAAACTCCTTTTTCCACACACACAGCTAGGGCTCTGCAGTTTCATTCTGGAGATAAACGATCTTTCTTGATGGGGGGGGTGGGGGTAGAGATATATTGTTTTTTCAAAAGGCAGAGGTTATCTAAGTAGAGCTGTTTAAACATAGCAGCCAGAGAAGGTGGTTGGTGCCCACAGGAGGGTCTGAGCGCTGCTTGGTCTGTCCTGACGCCATGCCCATGGTGTGGGAAAGTAGGATGGGGAATGAAGGCCTGGGATTAACTGAGTCACTTCCCCAAGGACAGATGGTCTGTGATTAACTCCGGAACTGAACTCTGGTCTCTTGGGTCCCGGTTAACAAAACAACATGCTTCTGGGGTGGTTTTCTTGTTTGTTTTGTCTTTCTGTTCCTCGCTGGGATTGGACTGGCGTTAGGAATTCTGGGCCAGGTCACTGATTGACACATCACCGTTGAACCTAATAGACTGATACCATTGTACTTACACATGGAATTTGGTTACTGTGTTTTGAGAGAATAGTAGGTACCAGTAGCATCTTGGATGTGTAATAGATTTGTTTCTGCCTTCAGATTACTACAAAGTGTAGCAGACATAGCTGATAGACAAACATTGTGAGGATGTTTGTACCTTTTCATGCTGTCTCTATGAATGTGGATTAGCCATTTTCTCCTTGCGTAGTTCTAATGATTTCAGATAGTACTCGCTGAGATATACCAGTCTAGATCTTCCTAAGAGCAGGTTGTGAGAGAACTAGCGTGCTTAGATTTTCTTTCACATGTGGAATATGTCACAAGGAAGAACCAGGCAGTTCTGTAGTTCAAGTATCAGGAGGGGTCCCTTTTGCATGATTGGAGTTTGTCATGGTCAGTCTCCGTAAGCTGATCAAGAGGAGGGAACAGTGTGCCAAGCAGACAGATTTTGTCTTAATGCTTAGAGCTGTCGCTGAAAAAAGTCTCTGCTCTTTCTGAAACAGACCAGTGCATTGTGGATGGTATCACCTACGATGTGAACCAGACCTTCCACAAGCGTCACGACGAGGGGCACATGCTGAACTGCACATGCTTTGGCCAGGGCCGGGGGAGATGGAAATGCGATCCTGTTGGTAAGTCACCAGTTGTTCCTGCTTGCTAAACCCAGACAGTGGCTGTGTAGGAACTGGTTGTGGTATGGTGAAACTGTTGTGTGAATTTGGACCCAGTCTTTGCCCGCTTTCTGCCGTAAGTGGCACAACTGCAAAAGTAGAAGTAACACTGGATATACTGGAGGGTAAGTCAAAGGGGATTCCTAGTTTGAAGAAGATAAACTTGGGTTATGAGATCTGCATCATCATCTTTTTCTGTGGCATGAGTAATGGATTGTGGCAACATACCCCTTAGAATGTGGCAGGCTGTGGGAACAGGGCATATTAGCCCCAGGCTGGGGTGTTTTGGCTTAATTAATGGTCTCAAGCTGCGCCAGGGGAGGTTTAGATTGGACGTAAGGAAGAAGTTCTTCACCGAAAGGGTTATCATGCACTGGAACAGGCTGCCCAGGGAGGTGGTGGAGTCACCGTCCCTGGATGTGTTTAAGAGACGGGTGGATGAGGTGCTGAAAGATATGGTTTAGTGGCGGACAGATACGGTTGGACTGGATGATCTCTAAGGTCTTTTCCAACCCAGTGATTCTATGATTCTATGATTCTAATTCTGGTACCTGAGCTGTCAGCCTTGCAGACAGGGCTCAGACTGAACACTGACAATATGCAGGTAGGTACTGATGGCAGGATCAGTTTTCTTTCCTTTCTCTATCCTAAAATCTTAAGGTCTCCACATCGAACTGAGAAAGGAGCACCAGAATATTTAACTTAGCTTCGACTAAATTGATTTTTTTGGCTGCCCCTTGTTCTGGCAAAGAGAGAAAGCTCAGGATGAGAATATGTGTTGAATAGCCCTCTGGAGGTTAGCTAAAACCATCACAGTTCTCTGCAGGAACGAGGAGATTTCAACTCTTTAGCCTCCCCCTCCCTTCCCTAGTGAACCTTGATTGGAAGATAAGACCTGGCTGTTTGGTTTGCAATTACTAAATCCAAGAGAACTTCAAACTCTTGCCAAGAAAATCTATTAGAAAGTACTGGTGGTTAAGTTCTGCTTTATTTACAGTAATATCTGTACAGGTTTACTGGAGGAACTTGGATTGTAAAGCTCCTGGAAAATTACTACTTGGAAGGAAGGGGAGGGGGGAATGATTTCATTTATCTGTAAAGGTGCAATCGGTTTAATTTCAGTGGCTCTCTCTAAACAAGGCTCCTGTTTATCCAAGCAAGCATAGTGACAGTTCTCACTAAAAATTTATATTGAGCCAGAAACACTGGCATGGGTCAGACTAGAAAGTGTACTGGAGCGCTGGTACTGTGTCGTATTTACACTAGCTAAGCTGATTGCAGGGTTTGATCAGTCCTACTTTGGTTCACACAATGGTAAATTTGGAAAGACTGCTGAAAATTAATGGGTCACTTTGGATTTATAAAGTCTAACTGAATTCTTCTGAAGCCAGTAGGAATTTTGCCATTGATTTCCTTGAGAGCAGCATGGTTTAGCTTTGGATGAGAGATGAACTTAGTTGACTGGAGCAGATTTGGGCTCCACAATAGATAGTTCAAAGTAAGTCTTTTCTGGAAGGAACACCCCATTGACTTTGGTGGGAAGCTTGCCAGGTGGACAGCCTGTACTTAACAGTATCTTAAGAAATGTATCACAGCTGAATTAGCCCCCTAGTATCTAATTTAACACCTGCAGTGATGTATCAAGAACCTTGATGTGAGATTCAGTATCTGTTGCCACATTCTCTTTATGTAACTGTATTTGTAAATAAACACTGGTGTTACATTTCTTTGTGTAAAAGTCTCTTGTGACTTTTACATGTATTCAGTGTAGATTTTTTTTTAGTAACGTAGTGGTTAACGGTCTCTTTTGTGCCTTTAGATCAGTGCCAGGATTCAGAAACCCGTACCTTTTACCAAATCGGAGATTCCTGGGAGAAGTACGTCCATGGTGTCAGATACCAGTGCTATTGCTATGGTCGTGGCATTGGAGAATGGCATTGCCAGCCTCTGCAGACCTATCCTGGTAAGAAACACAGCTGATAACTAACTCATCTGCTGAGTAAGACATGAAGAAAGCAATCTTTCCACCCCTCACCGGTTCAGTTTTCTGCACCTTTTGGTTTCCTTCTTAAACAGAACCATTTCTTCCCCCTGCCTGGGCAGACACCAAGAGGTGTCGTGGTTATGAAGAGGGGGCCAGGCTGTTAACAGCTCTTCCTGAGGCCAGGCTTAGTTTGGAAAATGTCAGTTCACACAACAACTTGGGTTTATATTGCCTGTTTGTGTTTAGCGGTATCACACCTGCAACTATCAGTTTCTATTATTAAAACTCTTACATGTGTAGTCTTTCCTTTTCCACTCACTGCAGAAGCAAAATCCACTATGGAATGAAGCATTTTTCCTGAGCAGTGCCCTGAAGAAATTAAATATTTGAACTTCCGTCTGCTCACATTCAGTTCCAGGAAATCTTTATAGGGACAGGCAATGCCTGTTTGTTGGCTTGTTCTGTTTCAGTTCCCTGAACAGCACATGATAAGGGGAACAAATCTATTTTGCTCTTTAAGGCTGCAACTACCGCTGACATAATCTGAGTAAGGTGAAATATTAAGGCTGTTTTGTGGCTTCCCTATTGGGAGGAGAAGACTATTCCCCAACCCATCTCTGAGCATAACTGTGTAGAGATTGGATGTAGCAGCTTCAATATTGAGTTGATTCTCTGCTTTGATATTAAGATAGGTTAAGAAGCATCTGTCCACTCAGTACCTGCAGTGTATTTATCCTCTAAGCGACCTGCAAGGAAAGAAAGGGAATGTGAAGCTCATTCAGAAAGAGTTTTAATATAGGTGACCCTGCTGTAGAAAGGGACTAGCCCCTTTGAAGTCTGTTGCAACTTGAATGCTCCCCATAAAAAGGTGAATACCTCTTTGTGACGTGCTTCATGTCCATCATATAGAAGGTCTTTGCAACAGCACCCTATGGAACCTGACCTGTACCCAGCACTGTTGTCAGTGAACCCACTGCATATCTGTCCATGGCCACACAGCTAGTGAGCCAGAGACAAGGGAATCGGACACCTGGCAGACAGAACTAGGGACTACCTTTCTTGGTGGCAGTGAACTAAGGAGGGCAAGAGTAGGAAGCAAGCCTTCTTTGGACTTTTCCACCTGAGTTACTGGGGCTTGCTGAGCTTCATTGACTCCTGTCAGGCTGCTTAAACAAACATTTCCCTGAGCTATGTGAAATATGCGTGCCTCCAGACTTGGAGACCAGGGCTTTAGGCTTCTTTAGACACAAGAGTGACTGAAAGCTTGTAAATAAACAAAATCTAATGTTTCTGAATGTAGGTTTGGGGTGAGCTTTGAAATTTTCTGCCTGTGGGCACAGGTTCATTTGCCTGCAAGTCCTGTTCAATATGGAGCAGGTATATATGTTACATAGTTGTCCAAATAAATTATAATTAGATTATAATTATAATTAAATTAAATTATGATGTTGGGAGTGGAGGGATTTCCTGCAGATTTCAGACTGCTCTCTGTTGGGATTTTCTGAGAACTAGCACAGTGCTGCTGAGTGTTGAGTGAAGCTTCCCCCACAGGGCTGGGAGGGGCTGAAAGGAGAACCATGGGATCATAATACCTTCCCTTCTCTATTAGAAGGTTTTGTGGAGGAAAATACACCTGAGCCTGATCTAGCTAAATGCAATCGGTAGTCCTAAGCTTTAGAGCACTGCTGAACTTGTACGTTCATGATTTTATGGGTCTGACTTGTCTCAGGACTTTCATCAGCCTTTCTGGTGTGGTTTGCGTGTGGAAGACATGCCTCGCTGCCTGTGGGTTGCTCCACAGAGTCGTGAAAATTCAGTGTTGCAAATCAACTGATGAAGAAATGTAGCAAAATAGTAAAAGATGTCTCTTTGCAGAGTGTATTCAATGTCAGATCAGGAATTTGCCCTCACTGTGCCACAAAATCAGATCTGGATTGGGCAGACATTTCTCATCTGTTTCCCTACTCTCAGTGCAGACAATATTAATTGATGAAAGCAGCTTGTTGCTGAGAAGCTCCCTCTCTTTGAACAATGTAACTTTGCTTTGCAGGCTTTTACTGTACTAGACTGCTTCAGTTTTCAGTTTCATTGATAACTCACAGGAAACTAACCCAAGCAACATGTGTTCACTCCCCCCCAGGACACATTCTAACTCATCAGTTTCCTAAGGAGCAATGAAACATTACAGATAGAAAGACAATATGACTTATTTCCTACGCATAGAAATAGCATTTGAGCCACACAATTTTCTTGCTTTTTGATGACTCCACAACAAAGGCAAAAGAAAAGCATCCCTGGTATGTAAAAAATGACAATACTTTTTTTTTTTTTTTCAGGGTCAACTGGGCCTGTTCAGGTGATCATCACAGAGAGTACAAATCAGCCAAACTCCCACCCCATCCAGTGGAATGCTCCTGAACGATCTCACATCACCAAGTACATTCTGCGCTGGAGACCGGTGAGAGCCACCTTCATCGTTATTTTTCATCAAAAATACTTTTCTTGGCTTTTCGGTGCCTGAAAGAAGCAGCTGACACAATTTCAGCAAACTTCAGTTGCTAATTCAGTGTCCTTGTCCTGCTGGGGTCAACAGTTACTCTGAGGATCAAAGACAACCAGTGCTGTATAAACACTTGATGTTTTTCTGCCCAAACTTTATGGTCACTGTGTTCATGAAGTATCTTATTAACCAGAGCACCAGCAGTAAGCAGACAAGTTTATATCCTCCTTCACTTTAAGTAATGTAAATCCTTGTGGAAGCTTCCTCATTCTAAGTAACACTGTTTCAGTAACGTGTGCATGTCCAGAGGCAACTGGGATAGATTTTATCCTATTAATGAGAAGGTAGAAATGAGTAGGATATGAAGATAACAAACAGCTAGCACAGGATTAAATAAACAGTAATCCCCCTTCTTCTGTAGAGTCTAAACCCAAGCTGGTTAACCACTGCTTGTTGGCTCCTTCATATCTGAGGCATGATTCGTCTTAACCAACGTAGATGAGTTGTGTTACAGTTCCCCCGAGTACAGCTTCACAGAAGACCACTTAATGATTAAGAACATTAGAACCTCGATGCTGCCTGTTATTAAGAGAACAATAAAGGCCCTGATCCAAGACCATTAAAAGCACTCAAGTCTTTTTACCGACTTCAGTGTATCTTGGATCAAGGCCTGAATGAAATGGACTTTAAAGCACTGGAGTACAAACCTCAGAGGATGGAGCATTATTTTAGAGCTTCCCATAGAGTTCAAACGCAGGGTAGAAGGGAAGCACTCTTCTGTACATTGTTTTCAGATGATGGCTTAGAGTGGAACAGCCTTCAAATATGTATTTTCCAGCCATGCCTTCATGCATTTTTGATAAAGGAATGGGTTTAGTGTATATATTACAAATAATGCTCCTTTAAAGGAAAAAGTTCAAAGGTAGATTAAGTTTTACTGGGATAAATTGAAGAACAGTCACCCAGAATGTCATAATGTCATTAGCCTTGCTTCCTGGCATGCCTTTCTCATCTCCTTTGACTTGACTCTGTCTGTGCATCAGCCATTCGAGTCACACCTCTATTTTAAATATCACAGTGCTTGGTAGCCATATAGCAGGCTAGGTCACTAGATACCTCTGCTTGCGGGCAGGGGTCTCTCACTATTTGGGGTGTCCTTGTTCTTGCAGAAAAACTCGGGAAGGCAGTGGAAGGAAGCCACCATCCCCGGCTACCAGAACTCTTACACCATCTCAGGCCTGAAGCCTGGTGTGATCTACGAAGGACAGCTCATCAGTGTTCAGCGGTATGGCCACAAAGAAGTCACCCGCTTTGATTTTACCACAACCAGCACCACAGCAGTGACAAGTAAGCTGAACAGTCATCTCCTTCACCTGTGTCTTTTTCGTGCATCCCAGTTAACACAAAAGTAGCGATGGTTAATTAAACCTCTCCTTCTCTTTTGTAGGCAACACTGTTTCAGGAGAGACAACTCTTCTTCCTCCCGTGGTTGCTACCTCAGAGTCAGTCACTGAAATCACAGCCAACAGTTTTGTTGTCTCCTGGGTTTCTGCTTCTGACACGGTTTCTGGATTCCGCGTTGAGTATGAGCTGAGCGAGGAGGGTGATGAGCCACAGTATCTTGGTGAGACAATATTTAAGTCTACTGGACAAAAGCATTGCTAACAGTACATCGCTGTTTTCTGTGACAATCACTGCAGCTAGTGTAAATGGTGATATCTTTCAGTATGATTTGATTAGGATATGAGAGTGGCAGGGCTAGCTCAGATTAAAAGCTCACTAAGTTCATTGTCCTTTCTTCATAAACGGTCAGAAGTTCTTGTCCAAGGAAGAGTATGAGAACAAGGCAAGGACAGAGCAATAGCCCCTCAGAATACTGTCCCAGGATCCTGCAGAGGAAAAATCCCTGAGCCAGGGGTGGTGGATTTGTAATACCTGTGGATAGATACTTATTCTTTTCAGCTGCATGAATTTGTCCATCATGTGCATTTTGAAATCATGTAAATTTACTAGCTTCCACAGCATCCTGAAGTGAGCAGCGGTGCAGATGAGAAGAGAACCAAATCTTTTTTTGAACCTGCTGCCTGGCTAATTTCCTGTGTTATACCTTTGTTTATGCCCGTTTCAGTCCGCTCTGACTGTTTTGTTTGGATCAGACCTTATTCATCTTCGATGATGTGACAAATTAGCCAAGCCAGGCAGCTGGTTAAAGGCACTGGTCTCAGACCTAGGAATTGAATCCACTTTTCCAGCATCTACTGTAGAGCCTGTGTCACCACACATAATTTCAGCTGAGCTTCTTTTTCCTAATTTCCTGTCTTAACAATGGTAATGGCAATAGTCTCAGAAGGATTTGAGGGTATAATAGCGATTTGGACATGACTACGACAGAAAAATAACATGAGAAGAAGACCAGTAATCCTCTGACCTAATAATTCTCCCTGTTGCTCCCCTGAACTCACAGGCTTGGATTCATGAGCCCAAGAGGCTTACAGTGGGACTGCCATCACTGTCACCACCTTTCTTGTCTGGATACTGGCTGCCCAGACAGCTGAGCTGTGTCGTGAAGCAGCTCTTGAGCTCATCTGTCTACAGACAGAGGTTTACAGGCAAATTGAAAGGCAATTCCCAATTTCCCTTAAGGTGCTTGGCTTCAGTCTGGCCAGCGAGGAGCTGCTTCATGGGGAATTTTCCTGCATCTGGCACGTAGGTGGACATCTCGGGGAAGGGACCGGGAAGAAAAGTTCACCAGCACTCATAATGTCGTTCTTCTCCACTGATGAGTCAGTCTTTCCACATAACCTATCCATGTGAACTTTTTCCCATATAGCACTGTATTGCAAATCCAACAGGGTACGGAAGGAGTCCTCGGGTAGCTGCGCTGGCTGAGTGCCCGCAGTGTGCAGGGGGCTGCTGCTCTAGTTGCTGTGCCGTATCACACATCAAGCCTTGCTGTCCCAGGTGTTGTCTCCACGCTCAGCAAGCAGACCTGTCCTGACTTTTCTGATGTGGACTGAAGACACACTGCAAAACAATTTCTTTTTTATTGCAGGAAGAATGATTCAGCCCAGATTAAAACAGAGGTCTTGATTATTTCATTTGGAGAGAAAGCAAGAAGGTAGAATTGCTAAGGAAACTTTTTCTCTCCTGCTTTCTTTAGATCTTCCAAGCACAGCCACTTCTGTCAATATCCCTGACTTGCTTCCTGGTCGCAAGTACATTGTTAATGTCTATCAGATCTCTGAAGAAGGAGAGCAGAATCTGATCCTGTCCACTTCACAGACTACAGGTATGCGTGGGTGGGTGTTGCTGCACTCCAGGAGCTGTCTTTGCTGTTTGTTCAATAAACCTGTGTTACCTCTTATCCTCACACTTGCTGTCTTCCTCTGTTTATTCCCCTTAAACAGCTCCTGATGCACCTCCTGATCACACCGTGGAAAGTGTAGATGACACTTCAATTGTCATTAGCTGGAGCAGACCACAGGCTCCAATCACAGGTTTGTCTGCTTGGAGTGCTCCTATTTTGCACTGTTGGTAGAATCTGAAATCGGCATAAAAAAGGAAATGAAGGAAAGGAAACTGGGACAGAGGGCTGGTGCATGATTCTGCCCAGTCTGAAAGACCAGCTGGAAAGCATGTGGGCAGTTTAGCATTTGCTTGGTTTTACTGTCTAAACCAAGCAATTCAGGGCGCTGGATGCATAACAATTCCTTCTGGATTTGTGTTAAACAAGCCTCATGACTTTCTCTTTGTATCAGTCATCCAGATCATTCCATAACAAGCATGGGAACTGTATAGACCCTAAATCCACATGTCAGAGCCCAGAAATACTCTGATCCAGGACGAGTTATGCTTTGTAAGGCATCACGAGTGTGTGCTCTGTAGATGGGATGTGAGCATAGGCAAGCCACAGGTCCCACTGAAGTTCAGGACTATTTTTGTGAAACCTCAGTGGGGAGATCAGTTTAGTTCTCATTTCCAGCATTCCTTCTGCTGCCTTGCTGACTGTGGCGAAGGACTGTATATATGTCTCTCTTACTTTAGGCTACAGAATTATCTACACGCCCTCCGTGGAAGGCAGCAGCACAGAGCTCAACCTGCCTGACACCGCTACCTCTGTCACACTCAGTGACTTGATGCCGGGTGTTCAGTATAACATCAGCATCTACGCAGTGGAAGAAAATCAGGAGAGTACTCCCGTCTTCATCCAACAGGAAACCACAGGCGTCCCACGCACAGGTACAGTCAGCATGTTCCCGATAACAGTCACAGAGTTTTCTGTTGGTATGTAGAGCCAAATGACAATGCAGGTTTACATTCCTCTAGCTGAGCGAATCCTTAAATGGACTCAGTTCTGGGTTTTGTCATCGTCGTTGTGTTTTTTAATTGCAAATGTCACTGGTATTGAATTTCTACAGTAAAGTCATACTCGCTCATGAATATACACAGTCAAGCCACCGCTCTGCATTAGTAGGGTTGTAATTCCTTGGGATCAGACTGCAGGCAGGTCAGAAGGTTGGTCTTGCATTGTGTCTACGGAAAAGAGATCAGAGTTTCCTAGGTTGTCTTAAGGGGATTCTGCTAAGAGATCTTCTTAAGAGCCTGGTAAATCATTTTGCCTCAGTACTTGGCCTGCAGATGTTTAAGGTTATGTACTCAGACACCGCAACACAAATCCAAATCGTTCACCTGACTTCTCCCTCTCCTTTCCAGTCCTAACCATTATTTTCCACTGCAGTCAGTGGGGATGGAAGATTGCTCAGCATTGACTGATGTGCCAAAGTAACACCATATGATCTAAATTTCAGACACCCACAATTTAAAAGAACTACTGGTTTCATGGTTCTTTAAGTAGCCAGTTTGTCTGAATAGCCAAACCAAAAGAAAGGACAGGGAAAGAATTGGGATCTGATGTGGTAGCGGTGGAATTTGATGGTCCTGCAAGTTGCAAGCACGTGTTTGCAAATGGGAATTTACCAAGAATGAACTCGGCTCAATGATTTTACGGTTTGGCATCTGTATCTTCAAAAATGTGCATTGGTTAACCTTAGGGCAGCACCAGTCCTAATCTGAAGAAATTTAATATGAACGTAGGAATTCAAGGGTGCATGACTGCGGACCAACACAGAGGGAAAAACTGGGTTTTGTCTTTGACTACAGTAAGGCCAGATCAGCCCCTGTACTTGTTTAATTATAAAAGATGAATTTTAAGTTAATCATAGACATTGAGAACATGCCATGGGTTTTGAAAACCCTCTCTTTTAATTTTAAAAGGACGTTCCTGTTTCCAAACCCTGGAGTATTTCCCCCTCCCCCAGGTTTTTGGTTTTGCATATACTTAAAAGTTCTGTAACATAATTACATCTGGACTTTAAACTCTTTTTCTGTGACTGCAAGATACTTCCTATGACCGAAGACTTAAAATACTTAAAGCTATGTAGTTATATTTTGCAATGTAGTCTGCTTGAATATTGTCTGGGAATGTGTGTATCAGGTAAGGCTACCATGACATTTTTAATGTGGCAAATATTCTTGAGCTGTTCAAACAGAATTCACTTTTTTCTTTCCTGTAAACCTATAGCTTCTCCTGCTGATTGCTGGGGACTAACAGTGTTCTGTTGCTCTGCTTTCAGATGAAGTTCCTTCACCCAAGGATCTGCAGTTTGTGGAGGTTTCTGATATCAAGATCACCATCATGTGGACCCCACCGCAGAGCCAAGTATCTGGCTATCGAGTGGAAGTGATCCCTGTCAATCGCCCTGGCCAACACGGCCAGAGACTTCCAATCACCAGGAGCTCTTTTGCTGAAGTTGTTGACCTGCTCCCAGGAACAACCTATCTCTTTAAGATCTTTGCCGTGAGCCAAGGCAGGGAGAGCAAACCTTTGACTGGAGAGCAAACCACCAGTAAGTGTCTTTCCTTCATGCCTTTTTCAACCTTTTGAAGTGCACATTTCTTTGTCGCTTAGAGAAATGTATAAACAGAGCACTTAAAGTGCAACAGTTACAACCCAGGAGGTATCCCATAACGAGGATGACAGGGCTGGGAATTCATTCACTCAAACAATGATCTCTTCAGCAGATTTATCCTCCTCCAGGGCTTTCCAATGGGAGTTTAACTCTCATGGCACTTTAAAACAATTTCGTATGGCTGGAATTCAACTTTTTTATTACTGACCGAGAATTGATGGGCCCTGCAGTTCTCCTACAGCTCAGATCGCAGCCTGCGATACTTCTTTTGAGGATACCTTAGGGCAGATCTCAGCATGACTTAGAATCCTTGCTGAGATTGCTCTGAAAACCCCTCTCTCCTTTCTGACAGCTACATACCTACTTGGCTCCACTGTCGGCCGCAGGAGTTCTGCGTGCACATGTAAGGACAGGCCTTGTCATTAAAAGGACTGCGCTTCAGCTTTGCCAGGTCAGGCCTGGCTTTCCACAGGCTGCCACCCCAGAAGCTTCACTGTCATCCCAGCAAAACCTGGGAAACTGGTTTGCTGTGACCTCAACGGGCTGTTGAGAAAAGCTACAGGGAGCATATATTTTTCAGGAAGGGTCATGCAGGATATCTCAGAACCTGATTGCTAATGATCTAGTAGCAGTGTAACGCATCGCCAGTGTAAGACAAGATGTGAACTACGCAGTCTGCCGGGCACTGCTTTTTGCTCTGCAGAAGTGCAGAGAAGAGAGGGGCAGTGGCTGGGCAACTTGGAGGCTTTCAGATGGAAGAGGAGGAATTTAGCATGGGTTTGAGTGGTTATCTCCATTTTTGATCCAGACAGAACTGGATGTGGTTTATTTGAACAGTTTACTGGGCAATAGAAGGGTGACTTGGTGTTTGTGGTCTTCTTTGACTGGGTCAGGTTATTCAGAGGACCAAAATCCAGCTGTGCACATCTGCTGCTGTTCTGATACTTTCAGTAAATGACAGCAACTTTTGAGAATCCAGCCCAACTCTTACAAAGAGGAGAAGGAAGGAAAGGAAGTGGGATAATCTGTGAATATAGCCTTGCTGTTTGAGAAGTACTGTTTACTTACACCCCGAAAGCTAGGAGGCATGAATAGTGCCTCTCCCTCTTGCCATCTCCCTTGACGATGCAGGGAGAATGAGATCCTTCTGTTTGTCCTTTGACTTGGGTATCTGATCTGAGTGCAACAGCTGGTGTCAACACCCTCCCTCCTCTTTCAAATGTGGTTTTCAAAAGCAGAGATGTGACTTAGGAGTCTGAACTCTCTCGGAAGCATTGAGACCAAGAAGAGTTCAGTTCCTCCTTAGATCTGTAAGATTTTGTGGCTGTTTTCAGGAGCCGTGGCTAGGTGTAGAGCCCCTCTGAAAGTCCGCACGCAGAAGTGTACATAGGAGCATAGACATGTGATTCAGACAGCACAGGGCTAGTTACAAATATCTGGAATCGTTTTCCATCGGCTGTGATCATCCGCTTAACTGCTTTGCCTAAACCACATTTCAGAAAGTATTCACATAAATTGCATCCTGTAATCGAAAGTCCTGGGAAACAGAAATCATTCTGAGTTCCCAAGGAAAACCCTGCAGCAAAAGTCTCTTCCCACGGTGTAAATGCGATTCTCTCCTTGGCCTTCCGTTAAAAAGCAGTCTACAAATAAACTCCGAGTATGTGTGTGGCTTTTTAATCTTCCCCTTTTTCCTTTAGTATGGGGAGAGGAAGTGATAAAAGCCTCATAGGGCTGGCAAATTACATTGTGCAGAAAGGAACTGTCTGTAGGCTACAAATTGGAGGAAGATACAATCCTTGTCAGACGAGACTTAGCACAGATCTAAGTATCAAGAAGAGATAAAGCTGATTCTCAGCCTGTGGGTTGGAGGTGTGCCTAAGGAGGGTCACGCTCATCCTTTGTCTTTTAGGACTCTCTCCCCCATCTTTTCAAGTGGTGGAAGAAGGAAGTCCTGGCTTCCTTTTCCATCCCTCCTCAAGAAGGGAGAAAACAAAAAGGACACAAACTGCTTCCCACTGAATCACTGGGAGAGCGATGAAAACATTAGTTTTTATTACAAAAATGTTATTTACTCAGGGGGAGAAAATAGCATTTGCCATCAAAAAAAGATGGTGATACCTCTCCTCACTGCTCTGAATTTCACCATGTGGTTGGGACCTAGAAAAGGAGAGAAGACCTGCCACATACCTGCTATAAACTCTTCGCTGCAGCGGGTGCTACCCTGCCTGCTGTGGGGGTGAATTGCTTCAGTGGCTCCCCCACTCTGAGCCTCATCTTGGCCAAAGGTAGTGACATCTCCACCTTTCTCTGGGCTCTGTGCTGCCGAAGGAGCTGTCTTGCTTCAGCCTCTTGTTGATGTAGTTGTCTGGGTTATCAGTTGCAGCAGCTTCCCAGGGGCAGTGATTAAGAGGGGAGGAAGCCTGATAAGAGCTGTTGCACGAGTCCCACGGGAGAGATGAGCATGCTTAGAATTGTTGTATAGTGCGTTCCACAGTGCGATTATTTTTAAGTAGATCTAGGAACTCGTTTTCTGCAGAAAGTCGCTGTCTGTTATTTATTTTTACATTAAAATGACCAAAGGGGGGTGTTTTGTTTTGGGAAGGGATTTTAGAGGACTGGGCAACGATTTAAAAAGAATAAATCTTTTTAATGAAAAAGGGCTAAAGTTAGGTTTCCATGCTTTTGCTGACAAGTCTGATCTGAGCTGATTTTTTAAAAAATGCTCAGCATTCATGAGAAACTATTGAAATTCCTCAGCGTGGTTGGGTTCATCTGTCTCGCCTCAGCCGTTAGCCTGAATTCCCCATGGGATGGGCATGTATGGCAGCGACCCAAATCAGCACAGCCTATTACAGGATGGCATTGAGGCATGGATATTGTTATTTCACTTCTATTTCCAGCTCTCCCATGGTTCCCACCTTCTCTCTTCCCTACTGCTGCCCTAAGTGAGAACCACCTTATTGCATACCCATGTTTTTTGCATGGTAACGGACATACTTTGGAAGTAGGGATGAAGTTGATTCAGATGGAAAATTGAATCATGTCATGCTTTTTCTTCCCCAGAGCTCGATGCCCCCACCAACCTGAGATTCCTCAATACCACGGAGCATTCTGTGTTAGTGTTGTGGACGCGGCCCCGTGCTGTGATCACAGGATACCGGCTGACTGCAGGTCCCACAAGAGGAGGTCAGCCAAGGAACTACAATGTGGGACCTTCTGCCACCAAGTACCTCCTCAGGAACTTGCAGCCTGGCACCGAGTACACCGTGTACCTTGTGGCAGTCAAAGATGACTTGCAAAGCACCAGAGAGACGGGAGTCTTCACAACTTGTAAGTATAATAGGCACATATTCCCATTATTCCTTCCCTAACACCCTGGCCTTTCTTCAAAACTTGTGCTGAAAAGTGGCTGTTGTGAACTGGTTTACAGAAGAAGCCTTTTGAAGTAGCATTCCAGCAGAACTGCTGGAGAAGTATTCCTTGTTCTTCTTTCTGAATTATTTGGCAGGAAAAGGAGCTTTATTTGCATCAAAAAGCTTTTAGTAAAATATATTTCAGCTTTTTTGGTGATGGAAAACAAAAGAGAAAACTTACTATTGGCACCTCAGTTTTTGCTTAACTGAATGCAAAAGTAATTTTACTTGATCGTTGGTTTTGGCATGACAAATCAAGGAAAGCAAACAGCTCCCTTAAAATGGGCAACGAATAATTAGTCTGTCATTTGTATAAAGCTGAAGGCAGTCATTTCTCAAGCCCCACCATACCATCTAAGGCAGCTCAACTGCCTTAGACACAAACATTGCATTCTATCCTTCTTTTCTTTTATTTAATTTACGTTTTTTTTAAATTTCAGTCATGTATGCTTGTGCTGCTGGCCTGGAAGAAATATGAATCAAATTTTGGGAGGAAAGGGAGTTCCGTAAGAACCCACACATACTTCTAGAAAGGACAAATAGATTCACTGTTTAAATAATGATGAAGTAGTCATATAAACTAACAAAATGCAAAGCCATCCAAGCCCAGAACCACATCCTCTGTTGAAAAGAGAATGCGGTTTGTTTTAGAACAATGTGAAATTAAAATAAGGGTTCAAACTTTTAATCAGGGTAACACTGTTGACCTTGGCAAGGTGCTTTTTGCTGACAGACAGCCTTATCTATAAATATTTCTCAATTAGCATATGACTGGATATCTTAGATGAATATTGCCTTCAAATTCTGTCTTCTCTGCATGAAACCAGTCCAGTTTAAGACCACAGCTTAATAGACCCAGTCTTTTCATTGATAACGAGGTCAGTTCAGACTCAACACAGTGGAGTTATTTGGACTGATTCTGGGGTACACAAAAGCTTTGGCTTCTGAGTGATGCTCCTGACAGATCTCAATGAGACCAGATTGCTCAGTTTGACTTTGAGCTCCCTTTAACTCTGCTGACTTCAGAAGGGATGGAGATGGTGGTGAGGGTTGAGATAGTCCCAGTTGGGACAGCTGGATGACAGGCAAGGGTGTAGGGGTTCTGCCGATCAAATGGCATATGGTGGGTGAAAGAAAAGAAGCTGGGTTTTGAGGAACTTTAGGCATCGTGCCAAAACCAATATTCCCCAAATTCTTGGGGTTGGATGTATAGAGGACTCACAAGGCACAGCTCAGTATTTTTGTTTTCTCAGGAACAAAAGCACTAGCAGTGGTTAGACCACTTGCATACTCTATCTACCAAGCCCAGCAGCAGACAGAAGTCATCTGTCAGATCCCTCCCAAATTACTGGATTTTCAAAAGTGACATAGTTCAGCGCTGATGACATACCTCTTGTTATTTGGACTGCTACAGCTCAGGTTTTCTGTTTGGTGCCATCACAGCAGCTAGACTTCAACTCTGTCCATTCACTTCACAGATCAGCCCGTTGGCTCTGTTCCTCCTTTTAACACGGAAGTGACCGAGACTTCTATTGTCATCACCTGGACACCTGCCCCGAGGATTGGTTTTAAGGTAGGAGAAACTGAACTCCTGTGTTTCTTTTGTCTCTTGCTTCATTGTGATAAGGAGGACAGATTAGTGTGGCCAGCAGGTTGAGGGAAGGGATTCTCCCCCTGTACTCTGCTCTTGTGAGACCCCACCTGGAGTGCTGCGTCCAACTGTGGAGCCCTCAACATCAGAAGGATATAGACTGGTTGGAGCGAGTCCGGAGGAGGGCCATGAGGATGCTCCAAGGGCTGGAGCCCCCCTGCTACGGGGGCCGACTGCGGGACTCAGCCTGGAGAAGAAAAGGCTCTGGGGAGACCTTATAGCATCTTCCTGTGCCTGAAGGGGCCTACAAGGAAGCTGGGGGGGACTTTTTACAAGGGCCTGTAGTGACAGAACAAGGGGTAACAGGTTTAAATTGGAAGTGGGGAGGTTTAGATTGGATATCAGGAAGAAATTCTTCCTGGAGAGGGTGGTGAGGCACTGGAGCAGGTTGCCCAGAGAAGCTGTGGATTCCCCATCCCTGGAAGTGTGCAAGGCCAGGCTGGATGAGGCTTGGAGCAACTTGGTCTAGTGGAAGGTGTCCCTGCCCATGGCAGGGGGGTTGGAACTGGATGGTCTTTAAGGTCCCTTCCAACCCAAACCATTCTGTGATTCAAGCTGGTTGCTATGGGCTGCAGTGAAGATAGTAGCACAAAGGGAAGAGGTGCAAAAGGCATGCTGCTGATAGGCAGCTCTGGGTCAGAGGTCAGCGCAAGCATGTCCTCTGGACTTCAGGTCAAGTTCACCAGTGGGACAGCTAAACACAAGTTACAGGATTAACAGCTGGCGTGCGGCATACAGCCCCGTGGCACTGGTGTCAGCTAGGGGTGGGTGCTGATAGTTACCTGGAATGGGACTATTTGAGACTGAAAAGCAAACTTTGTTGCTTCTCTGCAGCTGGGTGTGCGCCCAAGCCAAGGTGGAGAGGCTCCCCGGGAAGTCATCTCCGATTCTGGCAGCATTGTGATTTCTGGCCTGACCCCTGGAGTGGAGTACACCTACAGCCTCACAGTCCTGATGGACGGGCAGGAGAGAGAGACTCCCATCATCAGGAGAGTCACTACACGTACGACACGTTTGCTTTTCCAACACTCTGCCTTCTTCCACTTGCTTCCCCTGTGCTCCCCAGATGACTGGGTGTCTTCTGGGTGTCGGTTCTAGTCTTTTCCTCCCGCTGTGGGCTGGAAGGTGTCTGTCTTTTTGATACAGAGCTGACAGCAGCACTAGCTCATCTTATCTAATTCTAAAGAGTGAGGATGCAGTCTGGGGAGGATGGATGCTGAGGGAGCTGGCATGATTCCCAGTGCCATAAATGACCCTCTTGTCTGAATGCTTGCAGCACTGTCTCCACCAACCAACCTGCGCCTGGAGCCCAATCCTGATACTGGGATCCTGGTAGTCTCTTGGGATAGAAGCACAACTCCAGGTAACTATGTGAGCTCACACTATGCTCAAACCTCCTGTTGTAGCAGAACGCCAACGTTTGTTCTGCGGTGCCTTGCAGTTCATTAAAGAGACTTTGATAGAAAACTTGCTGTTGAGTTATTTGAGGAAAAATGTACATATTTCTAGATGTATTCGAGGATATAATTCACAGTTAAGTATAGGTTGCCACAGGACTCTTCATGATTTACATTCCATGTAAAAAGCTATTTTGGAGTATGAATGTGTTGTAATATTTCAGCTGGTTCAGGGATCTGAAGGATTTCTTCAAATATTCCCAATGGTTTAAAAAAATTCCAAAGGATGGAAAACAAAATGGACCAGAAGATTTCTGGCGCTGAAGAATGAGTTCATGTCACTGAGAGTGAACATGGAACTTCTGAAAGGGTTCGGATGAACTCTTCTCCATCAGTAGCTGATTGATTTCTGTAAAACAAGGATTGAAAGCTTTTGAAAACCCCACTCTCAATCAATAGATGTATCTATCTTTTCCAAAATCATGAGATTTTTCATTTGGTGAGGTCTCAAAGGGAACTGAAGCTGAGAGGGGCATGGCTACCTCCTGGGAAGCTCATTTTGGGGTGCTTGACAAAGAGCCTTTTGCCTGCTGGACTCAGGGTAGCAAAATCACTTGTAAAATGTAATGTTTGCTTCTGTTGTTCATGCAGAGACCTGGAGTAAATCATTACAGTGTGACATTACTGGTACCTCTGTCTTACAGGCATCAGTGGGTACCGAGTGACCACAGCTCCGACCAACGGGCAGCAGGGCTCTACCTTGGAGGAAGTAGTAGGTGCAGATCAGACCACCTGCACCTTTGAAAACCTAAACCCTGGTGTGGAGTACAATGTCAGCGTTTACTCAGTCAAGGACAACCAGGAGAGCATCCCCATCTCTGAAACCATCACGCAAGGTAATGGCAGGATGAGCAGCAGTTTTAGCAACTCAAATTGCTGAGCCCGAGCGCTCTGCATTGCAGAACTCTTATTGGTCTGATGGCAGAGGGCTTAGATTTCATATTTAGCCTCCAGGTGCGGAATAGCCATGTACCAACCTGTGACAGAGCAGTTTTTGTACGCGTGTGCTTCTCTGCATGGGGAGCCTATGTTGTCTGTCAACAGGGTGGTGGTAAAGAGATGGATCTCTTGTGTCAGTACACTGAGCTGGAGAGCAACAGAGACTTAACTCGGTCCCGCAGTGCCCCAGCATCTGGAGCACAGCTGGTGGGAATAGAAAGTAGGTGAAGAGAGATATGAGCGGGAAGCGAGCACAGGAGAAATTTTGGCAGCAATAGTGGCAGAAGACCGCTTCAGCGCAACTGAGAGGAAAGCCAAGATTGAAAGGTCTGTCAGTGTAGCACTTCTGGGACACAGAGTGATGTGTGCCACCTCGCGTTACATGCTGTGGTGACTGCAGAAACTACCTTTGTAGCCACAGTAGCAAGATTAATGTGCATCTCCCCAAATGGTTTCATTTCGTCTTGCTTTGTGAGGGCTTTGTTTGTTTGTTTTTGTTTCTGCTCAGCCCTGAAATGATGCCAGCTACTGTGTTCGCTTGCTCTTATAACACTGCTTTAAAATTTCCATGCTTCACTGAAGTGCTGTATGCTCCCTGGGGGTGCACTAATACTGGGATACTGCATAATCAAAGCAGTAAGAGCTTTAGCCCTTTCCCATCTTCTGGTGGGGGAAAGCTAAGAATGTATGTCTCTGGCTTTTAGCACTCTTTAAAGGTGATATGGTACATGCATTCCATGTGGATAAACAAAGATTTTACAGAAAACTGGCATCTTTTTTGCATCTATTCTGTAAAATCAGTTTTTTCGTTGAACTGGAACATAACCACAGTGGTTATAGAACATAACCATCATTATTGAAGCCAGTCTTTTGCAACATTACTGTCCCATAATTCCTTTTCAAGCTAACTTGTAATGATCCAACAGAATGGATAACACGTCCTGCATCTTTGACTCACCTATTGGTGTCTGATCCTGAGCGAGGAGGAGCATCCATTAACTCCCACTGATTTCAGGATCGCCCTGCTACAGTTACACAGCCAAATCTTGTGGCTTCAATCAATACCGATCTATTGACTTGAGCAACTGAGGGTTTGGCCATTGTCAATTAAAGATGCATCTAACATTCCCCACTCCCTGCCCAGTTCTGTTGGTCCTAACATTCAGGAAATGATCAGCTTTGCTAATAGGAATAATAGCTATAGGGAAAACACTCACAGCCGTGCTTGTTTGCCATACAAAAATTTAGGCAATAGCTAGAAAGTCATTAAAGAGGATCCTTATTCAGTGGCTCAGTTCTGAGATTTTGAACAATTTAGCCAACAAATCAAGCCACATCATGTGCTGGGCATAACCTCTGAATACAGGGAAGTATTAGAGAATTCTTACCATCCAAAGGTCATTTTTAACCATTTGCCATCTTCCTAAGAACGTGTTTTATTACTCACTGTTCCATATCATCTGTTTTTAGCACATACGTTGCAGCAGGTAGTGGTAAGTAGAACATGAGAAATTCTGGGCCAGATCCTCAGACCATTACAGGGATTTAAGACCTTTTTTCCATGTCCAGTGTAAATAGTTGGGCCAGTGGATGTTCCACCCTGGAGCTCTCACCATCTGAGGGTGTAGGCCAGTTTAGTCCCTTCACACAAGCTGGTATTTTTGTGATCCCAGTGATAAAAGTGAGACTTACTATTTGAACGACGAAAATTCTAGAGTGTCATTCAGCTATTATTTCAGAGGAGTTGTTTTATTTATACATTAACTGACTTTGATTTTATGTTTTCTACCTGCAAAGGAAAAAAAAAAAGATTGGGTATTTCTTTTCTGTTTCTATTTTTCATCAGAAAATGATGGGTCTTTATGGCTCACTATTGCTCCAAGTAAATTTGTTGCAAGTTAAGTGCCTCTTGTAGATCTTTTTTGAAAATTATAGGTCTAAAGTGGAAGCGCATTGTCTCATGGGGTCGGGGTTTCGGCTTCTGTCTGCCCAGGGAGGCAGCTGGAGACAGTGTTGAAGGGTACCATATAAAAACTAAAAAAATCCAACCAAAAAAAAATCCCAAAACCACCAAAAAACTCCCCTTTTCCCCCAAACCCCAAGAGAACTTCTGCATATCACCGCAATTGCTTCTAAAGTTCTGTCGATGTGAATAGTGATGAACACTGCTTTTTTCTCCCTTGTCTTTCTTTTGCCTCTGTATGTCTTTGCCTTTCCCGTTTGCTCTTTAACTCATTAGAGGTGCCCCAACTCACTGACCTAAGCTTTGTTGACATAACTGACTCGAGCATCGGCCTGAGGTGGACCCCGTTAAACGCCTCCACCATTATTGGGTACCGCATCACGGTAGTTGCGGCAGGAGAAAGTGTCCCTATTTTTGAAGATTTTGTGGACTCCTCGGTAGGATACTACACAGTCACAGGCTTGGAGCCGGGCATTGATTACGACATCAGTGTAATCACACTCATTAATGGCGGAGAGAGCGCCCCTACCACTCTGACACAGCAAACGGGTGAATTTTGACAACTTCTGTGTTTTGTGACGTGGACGGTGTTTCATGCTGTCACTGGCTGGCGGGGTGATGGGGCTTTGTCCGAAAAGGAATCCAGCCGCTCGCTGGGGGGAAGCCAGACAGATCCAGCTCACGCCTTTTTCCGAATGGCTGGCGGGGATGGATACGCACTGCTCAGTGTTCTAATTTGAGGCTAATTCTAATTTAATACTGCGGGTGGCTGCAGACTTGCCAGGCTCATTCACCTTCTGCTGTTAAGATTTCCGGAATCTGGGTTGAATCAAGAGCCTTACAACAGGAGCTATAGCAGACTTCCAAACTGTCATTCCCCAAAGTAAGAGTGCCAGAGGGCAGAGCAGTTCAGCAGATGCCCTCCAGCCTCGATAGCTCTTTGAGCTTCCAGCGGTGTGTTTCAGCGGTGACCCCGCTCTTTCCGCAGCGCCCCAAAGGATGCGGATGAAACGCCACTCCCTGAGCACATGCCAGTGACAGCCATGCCACACTGTCAAGGGTCTCTCTAGTGCATGAGCAGAAGACGAGCTGAAAAGTGGTTCTTGCATGAAATCCTGTTGTGTTTGAAAATCCTGAGACTGTAAATCCTTCGACACAAGTAGAAGTAGAGTCATAGGAAATTAGTGATATATCCTCTCCTATCCTGTGTGTGCATGTATGTATTCTAGATGAGATGACTTTTCCATCTGTAAGCTGCTGTATGGCCACTTTAAACCTCTCCTGGCTCTGCATCTGTGATACAAAATCCAGCTGCAAGAAGCACGTTACTGAAACTTGCTACCTTGTTTTCAAATTAGCCCCACAGCGTATATTTAAAGTATCGGGAACTGCCAAGAGGTTAAAGGAGCCTGACAGTAGTACAGACGTATTTTTCTCCTAACTATAGTGGAACCGAATGTAGTTTAGAAGTCTGTTTGCATGGGTCTGACACATTAGTCTGTTATGCATGAGGTACCTTCTCTGGTGATTCCCTGAACATACGTTTTGATCAACTTGTATGAATCTGAGAGCTAAGATCTAGTTGTTCTTTGCTACGTAGCTGTGCCTCCTCCCACCGATCTCCGCTTCACTAACGTGGGGCCCGATACCATGAGAGTGACGTGGACCGCGCCAACTTCCATCGTGCTGAGCAGTTTCTTGGTGCGCTACTCGCCTGTGAAGAAGGAGGAAGACGTCGCAGAGCTGACAATTTCACCCACAGACAACATGGTGATCTTAACAAGTAAGTGCGTTACCGACATAACAAGTCAAATATCGGAGGCCCCGTATAAATGACATGAAGAGAGGCAAAAGGAAAAGTGTTCAGTGTAAGTGTAACTGGCCAAATTCTCAGCTGATCTAAGCTGATGTCGAAGCAGCCTCATACGAGCTCACACTAAATGGGGTTTGGCCACTTGCTTTACCCAAGTTAAAGCTAGGAAAGCAGGAAAGTTTTTCCCATTAATCCAAGGACGGTGATGAATTAGACTATGGGGCAATTGCATTGCTCTGCAGCCTGGTTAGGTATTAAGAGTAAATACGTATTACTCACCTGGTTTGCCAAAAATGTCAAGGGCTTGCAGTGCAGAGGTTCAGGGAGAGGATGAGAATGTGCAAAAGGTTGTTGCTCCTCTGGCTTTGTATGCTCAGGACCAGAAAATAAATACTGTTTGGAACCTTACAGGACATGGCAAGAAAACATGGGCATTTTCAAAAAGCTGACATTAATTTTTCCTGGTGTAAAAGCTGTGCTATAGTTGAAGAGGGTTTTTTTTCCCCTCTGTCCTAGAATCAGGATGGTTGAGCGAGGGACAATAGCCATTCTCAGAATAAGAGACTAGATCTGGAGCACACCTGAGTTAGAATCACTGTGTTGGAAATCCTTGGCCCTATTCCTGTTTATATCAGCTAACGCTTTGGCCTGGTGCATAACTAAACTACTAAATAACTAGGAAGGACCTTGCAGAAAACTAATTGCTTCTAGCCAGTCTCCACAAACTAATGAAGCAATGATACAGGGGATACCGTGCTCCTTCAGGCTAAAACATTGCAAGTAACCAGAATGCCACAAAAAGAACTGATTTAAATTTTTGACTGTCCTGGAGGCTCAGATCTTCCATCAAGCAAAACCTGATTACGTCCCTTAAACACAGTTCGAATGGTGAAGGCTGAGTGACTTCAGGGTAAAGAAATAGGTCTAAATTCCTGTATTTCAACTCCACAGATCTGCTCCCTGGTACTGAATATCTGGTGAGAGTCTACAGTGTTTCCGAGCAACATGAGAGCGCACCTTTGTCCGGAATCCAGAAAACAGGTACTTCGATGCAGCCTGAGACACACGCGTGATTAACACCATGCGTTAATGGGACTTTGTTGCTCTGTCTTTTGTCTTGTTGATGGGGGATAGATATCGGAGCGTGAAGCAGCTGCATGTTTTGGGAAACGCTAGGGAATCTCACATCTCTTCATGTCTGAGAGCCAGAACTTCTGCTGGTTTTAAACAGAGCACTGTAGACCTCATGTGTGAATGTACATGTGCCAACGGTCTCTGCCTGAGAACGGGCCTAGGCAGAGCCTATCATCCTCTTGTCACTGAGTCTTTTTGGTTTGTAACTGTGATGTCTGCTGGTCGTGCGATGCGGTGTTGTCCGTGCCATATGCTCGTTTCCTGCAATCATGTTCCTGTGCCTGTTTATCTCGCTTTGATCCTGAACACATATGTGTTCAGTTCCATGGCTGAATAGCATGTGGCTTAGGATCTGGCAGTGACACGGTACAGAGCTTAATCGGTTCAGTTGAGCTCAGTCTCTTGTCTCTTTGCAACACTCAGGTCTTGATTCCCCCACTGGCCTTGACTTCTCGGATATAACTGCTAACTCTTTTACCGTGCACTGGATTGCTCCTCGTGCCACCATTATGGGCTACAAAATCCGGCATCACCCAGAGCATGGCGTTGGCAGGCCTAAGGAGGACCGTGTGCCCCCCTCACGGAACTCCATCACCCTTACCAACCTGCTCCCGGGGACTGAGTATGTGGTCAGCATCATCGCCATCAGCGGCAAGGAGGAGAGCGTGCCCTTAGTCGGCCAACAGACTACGGGTAAGCCTGGAGAGAAGGCTGTCTAAAGTCGCCTCATGGATTTTGGGTGTCCTCTAGCAAAGTAGTCGTTAAACCACGTCTTCCCTGCCAGTTGGTGAAACTGCTCATGAGGAAAGTGCTGAGATACTGAGGTAGGGCCTGATTTAGAAAAAGGTGGGAGGATTCAGGCTACTTAGAGATCAAGGCAGATGTCCTCAGGGCCAGCAGAACTTTTTTCATTGAATCTAGCCCAATGCCTGATGGTTTTTAACCAGATATGTCACTTGTAGAGGTGTGCGCACTGGGCTAAAACTAAGGCAGAGGAGTAGCAGAGGAGCGCAGTATGATAGGTGGAATATGTAGCTGATGTACATTACCTGTGTTAAATCCTCTCTCCGTTCTCTGCTTTTCTAGTGTCTGACGTTCCAAGGGACCTGGAAGTCACCCCCACCAGCCCGACCAGCCTTGTGATTTCCTGGGATGCTCCTGCAGTGACAGTCAGATACTACCGGATCACTTACGGTGAAACAGGTGAGGGCAGGCTGCTAGGGCCACAGTCACACACCAGAACCTCGATTCTGAGGCCATGAGGAAGCCACAGAAAGTAGCAAAGGCAAGTTGGACTGCAGCAGACGAACTCTTGTCTCTCTGAGATTCTTGCAGCATATTTAGGTAAGATTGTCAAATATAGGGGCCTTTTTTTTTAAAAAGGAGAGCAAATAACTTTTTGCCTACCAAAAAGAAAGAGCATCTGGAGCACTCACATCATTTTAGCAGTGGCTGTGTGTCCATACTCCATTCTTTTCCTCGGGTGGGTCTGAAAAAGACTTTGACCTGAGATCCACTGAAATAAACAGGGTCCCCTCTCCAACTTCTTGCATATAGGATTGTTCTGGTTTTTGTAATGATTTAAAATACATGATTTAGAGTCTCATTAACATTTCTTTTCTCACTCCACCCTCCTTAGGTGGAAGCAGCCCTGTGCAGGAGTTTACAGTGCCTGGCACCATGTCCACCGCTACCATCACAGGCCTCAAACCTGGCGTAGACTACACCATCACCGTGTATGCGGTCACTGGCCGCGGAGACAGCCCTGCCAGCAGCAAGCCAGTCACCGTCACCTACAAAACAGGTGAGACCTCTTAAAGCAAAACAAACCTAGAAAAAGAACAGCCTACAGCTTTGTGTGGGCTTATTTCCAGGAATTTGTGTCACTGATCCCTGGTTTCTTGTGGAAGTCACGGGCTATGTTGTTAGCCTGTCACTGTCGACAGAGCTGTGTATCGTGGTGGCCCAGCATGATAATGACATGACACAGAAGGGGATTGTGGACTTTTGGAGGAGGGAAACCTTATGGAGTCCAGATGGGGATACAAGCAATATTTGACTGCTTATTGCAGAGTGGAAATCCTGCTGGGCTCTCTCAGATCACGGGGTCACTGTTGGCGTAACTCTGGTGCTTCTGGTGCACTGTCATATCACGTGATCCTGATGAGACCTGACTTTCTAACTCCAGGGCTGTTGTCTCCCTGCTCCTCTGGTTAGAACTTAATCCTGTTCCTACTGTAGCTGCAGATAAAGGCATTTAGTAGCCTTTAAAACATCAACTTGAGGACTTTTGTTATGAGGTCAGTCACCCACACATCATGGTTAAGGATTTTTTGCTCTGGGCTAGCATGAGGGACCAATAAATAACAAGCGTTTTCTGTTTTAAGAAGCACAGCCTAGAAAAGGAAGAGCAGAATAAAATTCAGGGGGGAGGTTAATAGTGGAGGGAGGCTTTCCTGCAGCCACATACTCAAGAAAACCTGTTTTTGTTGCCCAGAAATTGACACACCATCCCAGATGCAAGTTACCGACGTCCAGGACAACAGTATCAGCATCAGATGGCTCCCTTCAACATCCCCGGTCACAGGGTACCGAGTGACAGCTGTCCCCAAGAAAGGACACGGGCCCACAAAAACTAAAAATGTCCCTGCAGGTAAGAGGAGACGACATTCTTCATCAGATCTGTAAAGAATGCAAGACGTGACCACTGGAATCAACACTATTGGGCACAGGCATATGCTTGAAGCCAAAATTTCTCCTGCTTGTACCCTTTTATTTTTGCCATCCTGCTGACTGGAATTAGGTCTCATCCAGGAGAAGCTAGGGCAAATTTTTGCCATGAAAGCTTCACATTTCTGTGACAGCACTGTGCTGCAGAGGCTTGTTCTTGGCAACCTCAGTCTCTGAAAGGCACCTGGATTTCAAAGAAATGCCATTGGATTTTCTAGCGTCCAGCACAACTTCCTCTGAAATCCTTCTGAAGGTCATGTAACGTGACCTTTGGTCAAGGCATGGACTCAGTCACGTACGCTGCAGGCCTGACCTCGTTACCGTAGCGTCTGCCAGGTCAGCTTTCGGGAACGCCGTGGGTTCTGTGGGATCCGCAGAGATTAGCACTCAGGGATGGTTGTGATGCAGTTGGGTTAATGGTCAATCCTACCCCAGGAGGTGGTGAAAGCCGGTCTGCTCTTGCTTTGTTTATCTTTACTGTGCTAACCTGCACTTTTAGCTGTGGGGCCTTTGAGCAGGTACAGATAGCAGGTGCCTTGTCCTGCGCTGCCAGAGAGGCACAGCGCCAGCCAAAGGTAAACCTGATGTGTCAGTCCTGTCTCGTTTTAATGGCGTATGGTTAGTGCAGGCCCTTCATTCGAGGCTGCCTAGAGTCCAGTGCTCTGCAGCTGCTGACGGACTAACGTTGTTCTTCCCTGCCAGATCAAACCCAAGTCACTATTGAAGGTCTGCAGCCCACAGTTGAGTATATGGTCAGTGTCTACGCTCAGAATCAGAACGGAGAGAGCCTCCCCTTGGTTGAGACAGCTGTCACCAGTACGTATTTCACTTCATGGTAACAAACCGAATGTTATCTATTGATGTCTGGAGCTCCCATGCAGCATCTCATCCCCAGGGAAAGCAAGTGGCAGGTGCCTAGTCTCCAGGAGAACGCGAGGCGGTCTGCCCTGTGAATAAGTACCGTGCACCTAAATTGCAGATGCTGGCAAAAGCGCAGTCCCTCTCCCTCAAACACTGGCAAAACGTAGTTTCCCGCCCCATCAAAATGCTGTGCTTCTGGGTTTTTTTTCTTTCACTAAAGCCGCAAAAATCTTTATGGGGTTTGTTTGCCTTCAGCCAATCAGTGGGAAAAAAAATGGGCAAAGATCTCCTTTCCAGAGCTAGGTGGCAAAGGTGGTAACTCGTAAGGGACTGGGCTTGGCTTGGAAGCGCTTGCCCTGTGCAAGGGAGTAAAAGAAAATGAGTTACCAAGAACTTGGGATGAAGCATTGTAAAAGAACTGCGAAGCCCTCGGGTTGCCCTATCCGCCCGTACGCAACAGCAGTACTGCTCTGGACACAGAGGAGGCAAGAGGGAACACGTAACTGAGGGACCTCTCTGATGTAAAGTGCCTTTTTTGGGGCCACCTCCGGGGCCGGGGTTTGCACGCATGTTACTCCCTTGCTCAGGTTTGTGTTCAAAACCACAGCTCAGCCCCAGATACTTACAGATTTGTTCTAAAGACAACGGGAGCTTCTCTGAAGCTTTGCAGAGATGGGAAGAGTCCACATCCGTTTCAAACCAACAAACGCATGGACAAAACTCACCTTTGCCAACTGGAAAATGTAGAAAATTCAGGACTAATGTGACACAGCAAGTTGAAATTGTTTAAAAAAAGCTTAATTTGGATGCAATATAAAAACGGTATGCCAGATGCTCCCATTCTGTGCACCAAATGGGAATAGCTCTGTGGTCACCACACTGGATTTCAGTGGAGCAAGGCTCACTTGCCTTGCTACCCAGCTCAGAGCTCCCACCTTGCCAGGAAAATCCCATGAATTGGTCTAATTAGGAAGTGTGCGTATCACCAGGTTGCACTTGTGGGCATTCCCTCTGCACTCGATCAAAGCTGAAGGGTTTGTTTGAAAGTGATTTTAAAATACAGCATACCGAGTAATTTGCTTTCTTGATAAGTGTGTTAATTGGTTATTAATTTATGAAAGAAAATAGCGGGACTGATTCTCCTTGGACTGGCGCTTTGCACAGCAGCTTACGGTAGCGAAAGGTGAATGCAGCGTGAACTTCCTGCGTCTGGCAGGTTGTCTGGCTGCCTTCAGCAATAGGAACCCATTACCAGCTCTGATGGTAGAAATGGGTCTTAAAATCCCATTTCTTCTTTTGCTCTTGACCACTTCAAGGCAGCTTTATGCTGCTGGAGTTGTGTAAAAGGGGCTTCAGTGCCAAGGGAACTCAAAGAGAGGCAAGGGTTGGTGTTCTGGCTGCTTCGCAGGTGGCAATGCAAATCCTTTTGGTTTCAACAAGGCCAACATTGCCTTCCTGCTGTCTGGCACCTGCAAATCCTCCACCGTACTCTGCAGGGGTGTAAGCACGTGTGCAAGGCGCAGCACAGAGGAGAATCAAGTACCCTCTCTCCCGCGCAAAACCAAAAACTGCTTTGCATGTAATAGAAATGCTTTTTATTTTCCTCACCCACAACCTGCTTTTTATCACATAACCTCTTACCGTTAATTTGCCTAACAGACATTGACCGCCCTAAAGGACTAACATTCACTGAGGTGGATGTTGATTCCATCAAAATTGCTTGGGAAAGCCCGCAGGGGCAAGTCACCAGGTACAGGGTGACCTACTCAAGCCCTGAGGATGGAATCCATGAGCTATTGCCGGCCCCAGGGGGCGAAGAAGACACTGCTGAGCTGCATGGCCTCAGGCCAGGTTCTGAGTACACTATCAATATCGTTGCCATATACGATGACATGGAGAGCCTGCCCCTCACTGGGACCCAGTCCACAGGTACACCTTTACCTACACCACCCCCCAGGCCACGGCAGCGGTGGCTTCTGCCCTGTTGGGTACAGTGTCCTTCTGTGCGCAATCCGTGCCGGGGCAGCCCCGCGGGCAGCCAAGGGATTGCAGTCGCCATCAAGAAATGGCTTAGTGGGCCATTTCATTAGCAGAGTCAGCCGACTCACCCGTTAGGGAAGGCAGGGAATGCAGGAAAGATAGGCAGGATTGAGGGAACAGATCCTAGGGGAAGAAGAGACCTTCTAGTCTTCCCTCAGCTGGATTAGTAGTGTCTGGTCCCTAGTCACGGAGCCTAATTCATGGTGAAAAACACCACCCTTGTCCCGTCTCTAGGGTATGGGGCAGCTGCATGCAGAGGCAGTTAGCAACAAGAGAGAGAAATTAGAGCAGGTTCACACCCCCAGGGTCCTTGCTGTTGGATGGGCAAAAGATCCATGTGAAGGGCTGGGAGATTGCTTAACTTCAGGTCTCACAAAGCCCCTGGATCCTTCACTGGCACTTCCCTAAGGACTACAGCCCACGTGCATACCCACACCCTGTGCTAGTATCGCCTCCACGAGAAGTGGACATGCTCCATTCAGGAGAGTCCTTTCCCGTATGTGCCAGTCTGATCCAACTCCGTGTACAACACTTGTAAAATTCCTTTGTGGAAAAGGAAGCTATTGCTCAAGCTAGTTACTTCCAGCAATGCGGAATCCGTTGCAAAGCTTCCAGCACTGCCAGACGCATCTTTATTGCAAAGGTAGTGCCTTCGTAATACACGTCTCCTCTACATTGCTGGATGAAGAGTTGGCACTATAATTCCAGGGGCGTAACGAAGACAGTGGTTCCTGGTGCACAGATTGCTGTACTAAACTGAAGCAAAGTGCTCTGATGATGGAAACTACCTGCCAGAAGTGCAAATCTAGTAATTTTTAAACCCTGCTCTCCGTGGTTTACCCTTTATGGGCTGTTCAGAAGTAGATCTGAAGTCATTTAAGACTTTCTGTTGACTCTCATGAGCTTTAGACTGAGCTCTGAGCAAAGCAACAAGGAAGAATTATCTTCTATTTCCACTCCATAAATTAGAAAGCTTCACAGCAACGTGCTAACAGCAAGCACTATGGCACGGTGTATTTTTCCCCTGTTTACAGCCCACGGATTACCAACAGTAAGGCACAAAAATGTTTCAATGGATGCTCCTTTTTTTTTATGCAAACATTGGTCTTTAAGGATATCAGACGTGTTAGCTCATAAACAGGCCCTCGCGTGATGAGCCTTATGGCCACCACAACTCTGCTTTTCCATTGCCTTGCTCTCTGTGTAGTAATTTACACTTGTGTAAGTGGCTGTAAAATGCTTCCCCTCTGCGTTTGCAGTATTTTTATACCCTCTTTGCAGCTCCTGAGCCTGCTTCCTACTTACTTTTGTAAATCATCAATTGTATTATGGAAATGAACAGAGATGGGCAAGTGAAGCAGGACTAAACTATTAGCTGTGTGATGAAAAGCAGAGGCAGGCAAAAGAATTAAACCAGACTGGCCTACTACAGATTTAAGCACCTCCCAGAGCCTCCACCTTCTATCAACAGCAAGTGGTTTTACTCACCCAGCTTCAGGGTTGAAGCAGGGAGAACTCCTTATTTCTCCTGAAAAGCATTGAGACCCTTGTCCTGAATACCTTGACCTCTTCCACGGTGCTTTATGCCTGTGTTTGCAGAAGGCACACCGCTTTCCCACCCATGTATTTCAGGCCTAAAACTATCTCCTGTTCAGGAGAGAATATTATCTTATCCAAGATGCTCTTCTTCAAACTAACCATGTGCCAATCTGGATTTTTGCAGCAATCCCACCTCCAACAAACCTGAAGTTTATACAGGTAACTCCCACCAGTCTCACAGTCAACTGGAACGCACCAAACGTTCGTCTCACTGGCTACAGGGTCAGAGTGAACCCCAAAGAAAAGACTGGTCCTATGAAAGAAATCAACCTTTCTCCCGACAGTACATCTGCTGTTGTGTCTGGACTGATGGTAACTCTGCTTGGTGTGATGCAGGCTGGGATGTGGGAGGGAAATGCTAGGAGAATTTGAAGCCCTTTCAAATGCCTGGGTCAGGAATCTGAGCCCTAGTAGATCCTTACGGCTCCCAAGGGTCTGACTCTGAAGTCTGACTAGCCATCAGCTGTAACTGCTCCTTACAGTAGTCTTTAAAAGGCAAGGAATTTGCCTGCTGAATCTGCATTCTTTCCCCTTCCTCACTTAGCACAGAGACTGGATGACTTAATCAAATGCAAATTATCAGGTCCACAATCAACAGTACCCCGCTGAAATGCTTTTACTCGTCTTTCACAAAAGAGGTCAGATAAAGTGACCTCATGCAGAGCTTTTCAAGCTGTGCTGTGGCAGCTCTGGCAGTCTATTGCCTCATTTTAAGACATCTGCAAAATGTAACTAAAAAATGCAAGTCTTTTTTGAGTAGCTTAAATTTGCTATATAGCCATCTTCTCCACTGGAAATATTTCAGGAGTTCCTGAACTGCAAAAGGCTGAAAATCATGGGTTTTATGGTTCCTGCTATCTTGAAAAGTTACTGATCTGTTTTTTAAGGAGTTTTATGAATCATTTTCAAAAACGAGCCTTAAAAGAAACCATCCTAGTCTATGTGGACTCCCGGTCTGATGCAGTCAAGGCCGAAAGACCATGCTGTAACTTCCACCCTTCTCCACAGCAAGAGCACCTTACCATAGCAAATGGCATCTACTAACCCCAGGAAAAACAGGATACAAATTAGGCTTTTCTGAAGAATCGGCTTTGAAGTGCAGGCAATGACAAATAAGGGATGACAAATAAGCTTCTTCCAGGATTTCCTCTGCTCCTGGGTGTGCACGTGCGCACTACTAGTGGTATCAGCAGCCCTGTTTATCAGGGCCCACATCTACTCTTTCATTACAGCTAGAACTAATGGGAATCATCCCTGCAATCCTTTGAGTTATTTTAAGGTTTCATACTTCAGTAACTGGGGACCAAGAAATGCGGCTCCACCAGACACCGAAGGAGGGCAGGAGCGTTTCCCGCTGTGCCGGGACCCGCTCATAGCATGGTGTGACTTTGTTCGTTCTAGGTAGCAACCAAGTACGAAGTGAGCGTGTATGCCCTGAAGGATTCCCTGACCAGCCGGCCAGCCCAGGGGGTGGTCACCACGCTGGAAAGTAAGTCCTGATGCCGCACAAGTGACCAAGCCCTATTGTGCTGGGTGCAGAGGCCCAGAGGCAGAGATCTTGCTCTGTCTCAGACGTGTGGGTCTCTACAGAGCTCCACCAAAGGCCTTCACAAACACTTGGTTGGTAAGAGTCTCAATCCTCACGGTACTGACAGGAGACGTTTTCCTTCTGGCGCAGATGTCAGTCCCCCTCGCAGGGCCCGGGTGACAGACGCCACCGAGACCACCATCACCATTACCTGGAGAACCAAGACGGAGACCATCACGGGCTTCCAGGTTGATGCCGTCCCAGCGAGTGGCCAGAGCCCCATTCAAAGGACCATCAGCCCTGATGTTAGGACTTACACCATCACTGGTGAGTGAGGTGCTTCCGCAGATGCAGGAGCTGCCGGGGTCCTGTCAGAAAGTACCAGGAACAGAAGGTGGGGAAACAATACCTGTGGCGTAAAGACTGGTCTCCAAGAAGCAGCTGTTGGAAGACATTCTGATGCCCTTTCTAGGTGGCTTCCTTGACCAGCTAACGTTTGTTTCAACTTCATTTTAGGCTTGCAGCCTGGCAATGACTACAAGATCTACCTTTACACTCTGAACGAGAACGCACGCAGTTCCCCAGTCGTGATTGATGCCTCCACAGGTAACGAGCTTGTCTGACTCTTCTGCTTGTGCTAACGCGCAGTGATTGCATACGGCCAGGCAGAAGCAGTGGAGATCTGATCACAGAAGATACTTATTGGGACTTACAGCAGCATGTTTTACTCCTGAGTTTGAGGAGGGTGTCATGAGATGCAGTTCAGGTGAAGAACGTCCTTGCCTGTACTGCTTTTGACTTGTTTCCTTTTGTTTTCACCTAGCTATTGATGCTCCTTCCAACCTGCGCTTCCTTACAACCACAAGCAACTCCCTCCTGGCTACCTGGCAGCCTCCGCGAGCCAAGATCACAGGCTACATCATCCGATACGAGAAACCTGGCTCACCAGTCAAGGAGGTTCTGCCTCGCCCTCGGCCCGGCACCACCGAGGCTACTATTACTGGTACCTGTCTCTGTTCTGTTCGGGAGCTCTTCACCTGAAACACTTAAATTTGAAGAGAGAGGGAGGAGGCCTAATTACAGAATGTGTTCACGGTCAGCCAAGAGAAAGACAGAGTGTTGTTCCGTTGATACAGACAGGTTTGATGAGCACACCTGTCCTACAAACACAATACACTGGGCAGATCAACCGTCAGATCTGACCCACCCACAGACGTTTATTTCCACTGTCATCCATCCAAGCAAAAATGCCCGTGACTCTGGCACCCCATCAGTCACATTCTGAAGATCCATTACTCAGATTTCAAACTTGCTCTGAGGAGCAGGAGGCTGGATTTTCTGAACCATTCTGAAACCCTCAGATTCAAAATACACCCACCCTATAGCCATACGTGTCTCCTCCCACTCTGCCTAAGATCCCACAAAGGAAAAGCAGCTCTTAACATCACTTTATGTCCTTCCTCCCTCCCCAGGTTTGGAACCAGGAACTGAATACATCATCTATATCATTGCTGTGAAGAACAATCAAAAGAGTGAACCACTGGTTGGCAGGAAAAGGACAGGTAAAACAAAGCTCTGGGTTGTTGTGTGCCAGTGGGAGCTGCTCTCTTCCAGTGGGGGAATACAACCTCAGGACAGCAATAATACCGTTCTTTAGAGCACCCTGTTCACACCTTCAGCCACACCTTCGCTAGGAGTCAAATGGGTGTTGTAAGGAGGTTTCCCTTTCTAGGATGCGGGAGGTGAGGTTACCTTAATCGTGTTTAGCTGAGTCTGAACGCTAAGAACAGTTTGGTGCTTGATTCTTGCCTGCGTACCTAATTGATAATTAAATTAGGGTTAACGCTCCCATTTCCATCTGGCACATGACAGCATCAAAAGCAGAATCCATTCGTTTGTTGCCCGCTGCGTCTCTCTTTGTACCCTTCACAGTGGGAATCTGAGATGCCTGCAGCAAGCAAAGTATCAGCTGCATATCCAGATGTGCTCAAGGGGCTGGGTTCTCACTGCACAGCGGTGATTCTTCTTGTCAGTATCTCTTGTAATCATTTCTTCTTCTCAATTTGAGCAGTGGTGGCTTCTTTGGGTTGCAGTGTTCAAAACTGTTGCTCAGCTGTATGAAAATTTCATACCAACACACTTCTTATACCTATGTATGAAATACAGACGTGTATTTATATGGCATATAAACATTTAGAGAGATAGAAATTAGCCTTACAGTCACAGTGAGGTCATAAAAAGTGTGTTGCAACTTGGGATGGTGGCTAATCTTTGATGCTCGGGGCTGTGTACAGCATCCACCCACGTGGATGTTTAATATACCGTTGTTCATTTGCCACGCTTTGCTTTATGGCTTCTAACCTCTCTTTGGCTAGATGAGCTTCCCACGTTGATTACCCGACCGCACCCCAACCAACCTGACATTCTCGACGTGCCTTCCATTGACGAGGGGACCCCTTACCTCACAAATAATAGGTATGACAATGGAAATGGTATCCAACTTCCAGGCACCTCTGGGCACCCGCAGACAATAGGACACCAGGGTCAACAAGTCTTCTTTGAGGAGCACGGCTACAGACGGCCTGTACCCACTACAGCAACCCCCCTTAGGCCAGGGTCAAGACGGCAACCGCCAAACGTAGACGAAGCCATTGAAATCCCTGGGTACCAAGTGCCTGTCATAGTCGAACCTTCATACCCTCACTCCCGCGGGCCCAGGCGCAACGACACCACAGGCCAAGAAGCTCTTTCTCAAACAACCATCTCCTGGAGGCCATTGCTGGAGAGCTCGGAATACATCATCTCCTGTCAGCCTGTCAGCCAGGATGAAGATACTCTGCAGGTAACTGAACTTTCCCAGCAGAGAAACCATGTTAGCTGCAGCTGTAGCAGCAGGAGCCTCTTGGGAGTCCAGTCCCTCTGCTGTGTTAAGGGGGTGGCAGTCAGAGTTGGCCTACAGAGTCTTTTAACACATAGCTGAGAGCAGGATAAATGTCTCCCTCCTCTCCTTCACAGAACCACGGAATGGTTTGGGTTGGAAGGGACCTTAAAGATCATCCAGTTCCAACCCCCCTGCCATGGGCAGGGACACCTTCCACTAGACCAGGTTGCTCAAAGCCTCATCCAGCCTGGCCTTGAACACTTCCAGGGATGGGGCATCCACAACATCTCTGGGCAACCTGTCCCAGTGCCTCACCACCCTCTCCAGGAAGAACTTCTTCATGATACCCAATCTAAACCTCCCCGTTTTCAATTTAAACCCATTCCCCCTTGTCCTGTCACTACAGGCCCTTGGAGAAAGTCCCCCCCAGCTTCCTTGTAGCCCCTTCAGGCACTGGAAGGTGCTATAAGGTCTCCCCAGAGCCTTCTCCAGGCTGAACACCCCCAACTCTCCCAGCCTGTCCCCATAGCAGAGGGGCTCCAGCCCTCGGAGCATCCTCGTGGCCTCCTCTGGACTCGATCCAACAGGTCCGCGTCCTCCTTATGTTCATGGAGAAGGCTACATGATAGAACTGCAAAAACAGGAAGCCCTGGAAATGCCATCAGTGTCAATGTTTGTCCAGGGAAAGGGACAGTCAGGGACCTACTTGGGAGTTTTGAAGACTGAGGTGCTGTTTCTCCAAGCCAAAGACTCCCTTGGCCCTTCTCCTGTGTCTCCTTTGGTTCCTGTTTCCCTGATACAGCGGTAACAGCACATCCCTCATGAACCATAGTCCCGAGGCTTGAGTTTAACTTGGTGGTGTTTGATGTTCTTGGAATGTCTGAGGGGAAGGGGCTGGCTCTGTCATGCACAGAGCACAGATGTCAACCTAAACACCCCGTCTTTCCTGAGCGGGGGTCACGTACGCAGTAATCGCTCTTTTCTTTCTGGTGACTCAGCATTGCCTCTTGTTGCAGTTCAGGGTTCCTGGAACGTCCTCCAGTGCCACCCTCACTGGCCTGACACGGGGGGCTACCTACAACATCATCGTGGAAGCCCTGAAGGATCACCGGCGACACAAGGTGCTGGAGGAGGTGGTCACGGTTGGCAACGCTGGTGAGTAAAAGCTCTGTGGGGTCCGGGTGAACCTGCGCTTGTCCTGCCTCGCCTCCCTTGCTCAAGGCAACCTCCCTGGTGCTCGGGAATCGGTCAGAAAGGAAACTTCTGCAGATACACGGAGTTTGTAGCAGGGCACGGGGCAAGTGACTGGTGAAGTCCACCAGTTGCGGGTAAGTGACCCGCTGACGGTCTGACTGGTGTCGCCATGCCCAACATGCTGTGAGGCTCCAGGCACTCTGCTGGGGTCGGCTCCGAGAGGGAGCGAAAGATCCCGTACATCCCGCTCGCGGAAGCCAGGGATCGCGCTGGTGTCGCAGATCAGAGAAGCTCTGCTGTCACAGTAACATCACGCTTATGGGAAGGAGCCAGCGGCCGGCGTAACTGCTCTGTCAGTCGTTAGCCACCCCTTCTGTGCTGGTTGCCACCGCCAGGCCACCCTGAAGGTCCGGCAGCAGAGACGCTGACTGTGCACAAGCGGGCAGCCCTCGGAAGCCGGGTGACCAACCACAAGTCCCGGAGGACAGAGCCTGTGCTTGCCACAGCTGGAAAGCCCAGAGCCCCCCCCCCCATGCCCTGGGGGTCCTGGGCTTTGCTTTTACTGGCCCAGGGGGGTGGCCAACGACTCGCTCTCTCCATCTCCTCCTGTGTGTGTGTTGAGGTTGAAAAGGAGGGCGGGGTGGGAGAAGAGGAATTGCAGAGTTAAGGGTTTACGCTGCCCACCCTGTAGGTCTCTCCATGCAGCCCCCTGCTGCCCCCTTCCCTGGGAAGTAAGGCTGTTGCTCCCCTTCCAGCACCCCAGTTGCCTCCTGTCTGTCACAGACTGAGCCCAGAGCATTAACTCTTGGCCCCCATCGATGCCTGTGCCGTGCAGCACCCACCTTCCCACCCAGGCACGCACCTAATGTGCCAATCAATCTCCAGCAGCGTGCTCTGCTCCCCCGCTCCCATCCCCCTGCCCTGAGAACCCGATGCGCCCCCCAAAGAAGCGCACGTGCAGCTCCCCACCTCCTGCCGCTCCCAGCAAGGCGCAGCACGTGTCCCTTAAAACAGGCTGAGTCAGGTGTCGCTCTCCAGCAGCAAATGCAGAAACACACACTTGCTCGAAACTTGCTGAATCAGAACAAAACCAGCCTTGTGTCGGGTTCTTTTTGTCAGTCAGCTGCTCTGACCCATGCTAATGGAAAATAAATCCCAGGGAGTCCGGACTGCGGACAGAGCCATCACGTGTGCGCCCCTGGGGTGGCTCCACTACTGCCAGGATAGTGGGAGGGGGGGAAAAGGCACCTCCCCAGTGGGAATCGGTCTCTTGCACTAGTTGCTGGTGCCGCGTGCGATACCTGTTTCCTTTCCTTCCGTTCCAGTGTCGGAAGGGCTAAACCAGCCGGCTGACGATACCTGCTTCGATACCTACACCGGCTCCTTCTATGCCATCGGCGAGGAATGGGAGCGCTTATCGGAAACCGGCTTTAAGCTCTGGTGCCAGTGTCTGGGCTTCGGCAGCGGTCATTTCCGATGCGATTCCTCCAGTGAGTAGCTTGCTTTTCACCATCCCCCTCTCCAGGCTCCCCGAGCACTAACAGCGTGTTTGCCAGAACCCCCCTGCTCCAACCATGACGCAAACCAACGCAGGCCCCGCGGTTTTTAACCCAACCTGGGTTTTGCATCATGGGAAATGATGGAAAACTTTGGTTACTCCCGAGCTGGGCAACTAACCTAGTAGTGCCAGTCACTGCATCAGCAACGATCGATACTGGATGGATACGGAATGACTTTTTCACCGGAGTTAAGCGTTTGTTTTGTTTTCCCTACCCTTGCCAGTGAGACGGGCAAGACAGCTGCGCGACAGTATCCGAGCAGCCGCTTCACAAGACAGCGTGGAGTGTTAAATTACGGCTGAATCCTCATCTCCTAATTTCAGGGGGGCAGAGAGAGCTTGGGTGGGTTGCAGCGGGCAGTACCGCCAGCACAGGCCCCGTTTGGCACGGTATTTTTCTTCGCAAAGCATCGTGCGGAACCGGCTTCCTGAATTTTGGCAGCTGCTCTGCCAAGCAGGTGGCGCCTCTGCCGGGGCACTCTGGTCACGCGGGAGAATCTCAAACGTGTCGGAAGGGAGCGGAAGGCGAGTCTGGGCTGGGGCGGTTTAACGCCACACAGCTCCGGCTAACGCAAACCGCGCTTTTAAACTGCGGAGCGAGCCGAGCACGGAGGGTGTTCCCGCAGTTCGCTTACGCGGAGGAGTGACTGCAGGGAAGACTCTTGTTTTACAGGATGAGTATCTGTGTGTCACCATTTGCCACACGTGACTTACCCGGCATGTTTTGCAGTCTCTGTGATACGGTTTTACTGGGTATTTGCTCAAAAATAGAGCATTTACAGTATTGTTGTCTCCCTTCCTGCCCTGGGTCTCTTAAATTCCCTTTACATTTCTCCTCCTCTCCTACTTACTCCTTCTCTCCCCCTTCCCACTCTGTCACATCCTACTTACTCTCTTCCTAGGAGCCTCTAGACATTCCCTAGAGCTGTGACGTTCCTCAGCAGTTAAAAGCTGCAGGAGCTGGACCCATTTCCTCTCTGGGACTTCCGTAAGCTGAGAAGATTCTTTCTCCTACCCCTCTGCTGGTTCCTGAGGCATCACCAAGCCCTTCTCCTCCCGCTGCGCCACTGCAGCGCGGCGGGGGGTAACTCCTGCTTCCCTTCTTCCTCTGCCCTCTCCAGAGTGGTGCCACGATAACGGGGTCAACTACAAGATCGGGGAGAAGTGGGATCGGCAGGGGGAGAATGGCCAGATGATGAGCTGCACCTGCCTTGGCAACGGAAAGGGAGAATTCAAGTGTGAACCTCGTAAGTCTCCTTCTGACGTTAATTTAATCGGGCTCCCGACCAGGAAGTTCCAGTCCCTCGGGGCTCTTCCCATTCAGGTCCCACCAGGGTATCGCGGTGTCCGATTTAGTGACAGACTGACCCTGCTCCCACAAGCACTGAAGGCATAAAACTGACGTTCCCAAGCTTAAAAAGAAGAAACCCCTCCCTTGTTCGCTAAGGTGGCACCACACTCTGCCCTTGGCCCTGGAGCCACGCGGGGGGGATGTGTCGCTGCCCTACCAGGCGTAGGTCACCCTAATCCGCAACAGGGGACTCGTCTGCAGCGCCCGGCCCCAGAAGATCCCCCAGATTTCACCCTGGGCGTTAAATGGCATCGCTGCTGGCAGGCAAATACCCTCACGTTCCCGTCTGCGGTGGCTGCAGAGCTACAGAACTGCCTGATGTTCCCCCCCCTGCCAGTCAGCGAGCCGCTAGTCAAAGAGGGAGAGCTCTTCTCATCCCCAAGCTGCTCCGGGAATGCTTAACGCCGAGCACAGGCCGTGAGCTGAGCTCTGCTTCTCCCTCCGCAGATGAGACCACGTGCTACGACGATGGGAAGATGTACCAGGTGGGAGAGCAGTGGCAGAAGGAGTACTTCGGGGCCATCTGCTCCTGCACGTGCTACGGAGGACAGCAGGTAAGCAGGAGGGAACGGAGAGCGGGTTTTGGGTCGGATGGTGTCCAAGGCCTGGCCAGAACAGGCTCATAAAAAGGAAAACGATTTGTAGGAGAGCTTGAGTACTTGCAGGGACGCGGAGTCGGGGCCTGCGCGGTACCAACTGGGAGCCGTACCCACACGCACTGGTACCGGCAGCTCCTCGGCCGCCCACGTCGGCAGGGTCTGACCGGCCCACGTGCCCTCTGTTTCCCCAGGGCTGGCGTTGCGACAACTGCCGCAGGCCCAGCGTGGAGGTGGCCCCCGAAGGCTCCGCTGGCCACACCTACACGCAGTTCACACAGCGATACCACCAGGCCACCAACACCGTGAGTACACTTGCCTTCTCTGCCCTCCCTCCCCGCTCCGTGGCGCGGACACGCGGGCTCTGAACGGGGCGGGAGGAGTAAGAGCAGCGGGTGGCTTTCCGCTGGGTCAGGAGCGCACGACAGCCGCCCTCCCGGCGAACCATCGCTCCGCACAGCGCAGAACCCGCGCTCCAGCGTCCGCACGCGGAGCGTTCAGCGCCACACTCGTGCCAGGGGACAGCTGCGCTCGCGTGGGGCTGTGCACGTAGCGATTCCCTCACCCCCCCTCACTGCTGTGTGCCGGGAATACTGCCCGTACACGGGCTGGCGACAGCTCTCGGCCCAAATCCCGTGACGGAAGCGTCCATCCTTCCAGGACAGAGCGCTAACTGCTTTCCTTCCCTCCGACAGAACGTCAACTGCCCCATTGAGTGTTTCATGCCCCTAGATGTACAGGCAGACACACAGCATCCCCGGGGAAAGTAACATCCAGCGAGACTTCTTGCGGCAATGGCAGCAGACAAACCAAAGCATAAATACCAATGTGCCACGGTTCCCACCCAAACTGGAGTGATGCTAGCAAAACTGCAGCTTCGGAGAACGGCCCTCTGCTCCCGAGCCATTCTCCCAGCTTAAGCTCAACTCACAGCTTCTCCAAGCGCCACTCTTGGAGTGTTTCAGACTTTTCTCATGATCGATAGCGATTGCCTTGGCTTTGCTCCAAGTGCTGAACACCAGCCACTATTTTTTAAATTTTAAAGGAAAAATCCAAAAAGCCGGGGAGGGAGGGGGGGTGATGCTCACTCACAAATCGTTGAGGGAGCGGAAGGGAGAGGGAGGGTGTAGGAATCCAAGGTCCCCGTGCTACGCAAAGAGCGTTTGAGTCCGACGTCACCGAAGTTTTAGCGACAGGAAAGTCCACCAAACACTTCTGCTTTCACGTAAGCGTGCAGCCAGCAATAAGATAGGAACAGCGAACCCTGTCACTGTGATACTTAAGATATGCACAGTCCTAACTCTTTCTCAACCATCCTAGCATTGTTCTAGCTGTATCTTTATATCTCATACCGTTATTTATCAGTTTTGTTCCCCCCTGACCTTCCAAGTGTTTTTATACGGGAATAAAATGTATTGAAGACACTTAGTCTGCAGCTGACAAAGAGGGATTTGGTGTAATTATGATCAGTGATTATTTTTATACTGTAAGTGCCAAAGCTTTACTACTGTGGAAAAGAAAGGAACACAACTCTTTTAATAAAAAGATTTACAAACCCAGAGGTGGAGTTTAAGTGATTCTCTTTGCTACCACGGAATCTAGGATGAAGATTATTATTCTGAGCTGGAGTAACATTGCCTTGAAACAAGACGGAGCAGTGAAGCGCGGAGTAAACCTCGAGAGACTCTCTGTAGCACCGTCTGTTAATTAAAGACTTCCTACTGCACCCCCCTGTCCCCGTAGGGACACCGAGTATGTACGTAACGCCGCAGGAGGCCAGGGGCTTGCGCTGCGGGGAGAGCTGGAGGAGAGGAAAGGGGGAGGGAATGGCAACAGTCCCGGCTTTGGGTGCAAACGGAGGTGGAGAGGGTCCCCCCTTCTGCTTAAATACCTAGAACCAAGCACGCACCAGTACTCGGTTTCAGAATCGCCCTTGAAGTTGGATGTGGACAAAGAGTAACGGTACTGGACCCCAGGGCATCCCCCCCAGGCCCAAGCGACTGCTGGCTGCCAGACCCTGCCCCCTGCCTCCCCAGGGGCAGACCACCGGGCAATGCTTCCCTCCCACCAGCTCCAGGCTCTAGAGAGGCTTCCGCACCCTTCCCGCAACTCCCAGCTATTACATCCGTCCGCAAGGTGGTAAATTCCAGTAACACCCGGAACAGAGGTGGTTTAGGTACTAGTGAGCGCAGCCTCGGGACGTTGGAAATCACAGACTGGTTTGGGTTGGAAGGGACCTTAAAACCCATCCAGTTCCACCCCCCTGCCATGGGCAGGGACACCCTCCACTAGACCAGGTTGCTCAAAGCCTCTTCCAGCCTGGCCTTGGACACTTCCAGGGATGGGGCATCCACAGCTTCTCTGGGCAGCAAACCCTTCCCTTAGCTCCGCAGGCGCTCCGACAGGGAGGGACAGGCAAAGACCGCTCCCCAGCCTGCCGGGAGGGAGGGCAGTGAAGTTCCCCTCCAAGCCCCTCTCAAAGGAAAGCCGGTCGTGCTTGCAGCCAAGGAGGTTTGCGGCAGCTTCCTCCAGCTCGCGCTGCCAGCGCAGCCTCGCACAGACAGACCGCCAACGGCGGCATCGTGATTCCCGGGGGCGTGTTCCTCCCCCGGCTGCAAGAGCAGGGCATCGCTCAAGCCCACGGCTTTCCCTGGATTCTCTAAAGCAGAGCATGAAACCAGACTACGCCTCCCTGACGTGGGGAAGGCACAGGGCAGTTGTCGTGAGGACGGCTGTCCGCAAAGTGCCCCAATTCGGGATACAGCAGCAACTGGTTCTGCACCACCAAGCTTCCCGAGCCGAGGGTCTGAAGTTGGGAACCGAAAGCGGCACAGACACACGGAACACCTTCCTCGTTAGCTGCTCTCCGGTAATTTGTCCTCCCCAAGCGAGGGCTATAGATTGCTTTCCACCAGTTGCAAAGAGCATGACTTAGTGGCAAAGTGACCAAGGACTTCATGTCAGGAATTTCCCAGCCAAATGGGAGTCCTGGTCTACCTCATCTCCCATGAATATCATGTCGCTTCCAACGGCGAGAGAGCCCTCCTCGCAGCAGGAGACAAGGATTTAAACAGGGCATCCGCTGGAGCTCCCCACAGTCTGCCCATGCCGTAAAGCAGGAGCGTTTACACTGTTTAACACGTACTAGCATGGTGCTGGGTGTTTTGCCATCCAGCTGCATCCCGCATTTTCCGCTACACCCGGAACACCCCTAGCAGAGCGCAGCACCGGGGTGGCAGAAACCCAAAGCATCAACCCCAAGTCTGGCCTGCTCGAAACAATCAGCAACAACGGGAACCGAAGTCCGGGGTGGTTCCCAGCCCTCACTCAGGCCGTAGTGCAGAAAGCAGGAACAGAACAGCAGCTGGACCTTCAAACGCAGGATCCAGTTAGATCTTGCGTGCTCCAAGCTACCCTGGAGGCAGGGATGTAGGGATCTGCCTCCGTTAGCAGGGAGCTTTCAGCCTCCCCGAGGCAGCGCTCATGGCTATGCCAAGCCCAAGCCCAGTGGCATCTAAGCCCTTGGCTGTTCCCTTCCAGAAGCATCTCCATAGGCAGGGATGTAGGGATCTGCCTCCATTAGCAGGGAGCTTTCAGGCTCCCCGAGGCAGCACTCATGGCTATGCCAAGCCCAGTAGCATCTAAGCCCTTGGCTGTTCCTTTCCAGAAGCATCTCCACGTGGTTTGTTTTCCCAGCTAAGCCAGAGCTTCGGTTGGAGCACAGGAACAACCAGAGCCAGGATTATTCCAGCAAGGGATGGAGTGGCTGAAGGCAAAAATAAGAAAACAATCTGCCACTACTGCCAGGGAACACCGAGAATTATTCCCTTCCCGGGCTGAAGGCAAAAATAAGAAAACAATCCGCCACTACTGCCAGGGAACACAGAGAATGATTCCTCCCTTCCCGGGAGCCGTTCTCGCTCCGCCAGCACGGGACCCACCGGGGCAAGCCGCGTGGCGAGGGCACGAAGCGGCCCATCAGCAGCCCGCTGCTCACAAAGTGCCCAGGGGAGCACAGCTATCCCCCCGGGAGAAGAGACACTCCCTGTGGGAAACAGATACTGAGCAGAGCCACGCAGTTCGCTTCGAATCAGCCAGCTACCGAAGGGAGAAGGAATTCCCACAGCCAGCATCTCAGCACAGGCGTAAGGAAGCGTTACGGACCAACACGGCCCTTCTCCCAGAGCCGCTCCGCTGGCCTTGCCACACGGGGAAAGCTCACAGCCCTTCGGCCCGGCCAGATCCAAGCTGCAGGGCTCCTCGGTGGCTCCCAATCCCGCCCTGCACGGTGGCGGCTTTTTTCAGGGGAGCGGCTGGAGCCGTCACTTCCAGAGCCGCACATGCCTTCCGGAAGGCCACCCGGATGCTGCGAGACCTTGTGCGCATAGAGAATTGCGAGTAACCAAGCCCAGAGGTACCACCATCGTTACACTGGATGCGGACATCCCACCCTGGAGATCAGCACCTGTTAATTCCCACCGGCGGAGCAAACAGCGTCCCAGGAAAGCCAGCACGGGGTCAGCGATGAGCAGGAACAGGAGGGGAGCTGCCGGGTGTGCATTACCAGCCTCTGTCTCAGCCAACACCAGAGGCAGCGCCCCGCCCGACGCGCGCAG
>NW_010272850.1:18354-23358 GCF_000690775.1 Eurypyga helias | reverse complement strand
CCCTGCCAGCCGAGCTCAGGGCTGCCACAGAAGAATTTATCGCAAAAACTGCGGCCCCTTCCTTGCCAAAACCGGACAGACCCTGTACAACGGAACCAAAACAAATCCCCCCGCAACAGTCATTGCCAGGGAAAGCGCGCCTGGGCCATCGCATCTCACGGGGCTCCAGATTCACACTTTATTTTTCCAGTGAGAGTTCAGATCCGCTCACTGCAAGCGGCTCCCAACGGAGAAGGGAAGCGGCTTCAGGCAGGATGCTTCCCGGCTGCCTGCCTGCGCACTCTGGGCTGAACTCCCCAGCCTCAGAACAAGCACCTCTGGCTCCCAGGAAGGCGCCGTACCTTGGAGACAGCAAGGTGACGCCGCCTCTCAGCCCACAGCAGGGCTAGGGCAGGACCCCGAGCACCCAACCTTGCGCAAAGGACCTGCTCCCCCTCTCACAGCTGAAGAGGATAATGGATTAGAAGTACCTGGAGAAAACTCCCTGCTGACTTCAAATAAAATACCATTCCTTCTACTGAATTAATAAAGCCTGGACCATAAACTGTACCTCAAAACCCAACCTGTTTCCCGAGGACATGGTATTTTGGATGACACAAGAGCATGGACTCCGCAGAGCTAAGAACCGTATGTTTATTTGCCAAACAGACTTGTTTTCTACACCAACAGCCAACTCCTTGTGCCTCCAGCCTCTGCTGGCGTGGGGAAAGATCTCATTTACGGATCCTACACACCCTCACTGGCTGCAGGTGCCTCCCAATTAAGCTGGTGACATACCCATCACTGCCACCAGTGAGAGTGTGAGCAAAGAGGGACCGCAACAGCCGCTGGCACACTCAGTGATGAAACAGCCGGAGATTGGTGTGAATGAGAGTTATCCCCAGCTCGTTGCAAGCCTCGATCACCACCTCGTCGGCAGCCGAGCCGGATGGGGCAGCGATGAACTGCACTCCGCTCTGAACAGAGAGAGAAGCCTAAGGGTTAGAGAACAGAAAACCCAAATCCACCCCAAAAAGGAGCCAGCAGCCCCAGTCCTTCATCCGCATCCCGCCACGCATTGAAAAGAGATAAGCTTCCATGGCCCAAAGCCGCTCGCAGGGGAGTTCCTCGTGTGAGCAGTCTTTAAAGTGTGAAGTGGTTGGTTCCTCTGGAAGCAACAGCCCTTGTCTTGATATTCTTAAAACAGTTTTAATAAACTTTAATCCTCTCTTAATCCCAAATCAACAAACTGAGCAATGGCTGGGTGAGCAATTGCTCGCCCATCCCTGAGCAATTTCTGTCCATGTGAGACCAGTAACCACCAGGAACATCCTTCCCAGGAGACGCTCCGCTAGCCAGCCGCGCAGAGCGCTCCGCACACAATTCAAATGAAGAGCCCAGGCTGAGCTGACACTTCCCTGAGTCCTCCTGACATCCCAAGCCTGCTGTGGCCTTACCCGTTTAGCTCTGTCGACGTTATCCCTGAAAGGGAAGAATGCGTCGGAGCTGAGGGAGACGGCAGTCAGCTTGGCAACCCACTGCTTCTTCTCCGCTTCTGTCAGCTGCGCGGGCACCTCTTCAAACATCGCCTGCCACTTCGCCAGGTCTTCGTCCTGCGAGAACGACGAGAGCCAGCTCAGCCTCCGCACACAGGCTGTCCCCTGCCGGGGGCACGGAAGGGTGCGCGACGATGGCGCTCCCCGACACCCAGCTCTGCTCCCGCAGCTCTGCCGCCACGAAGCTTCCTACCAGGGATTTTAAAATCCCAAGGGGCGGTGGGAAAACACTACCACCATCATTTCTTACTGCCTCCTTTAACTCCTCTCCTTCCCGCTGCTCACCCCAGAGCTTGAGGGATTCCTTCTCCCCCCACCCAAGCCCAGGATGCGCCGCTTGGCCTGCCAGCAGTGCGCTGCTCCGCGGAAACGCCAGCACACGCCGACACGATCTGGTGGATGACTTAACGCGTGGCCAACGGACGTTTGATTTATGATTCACCCTCTGAAACAGCAGCTGCTCCGGTTCTTACCTCCTTAAACAAGCCACTGCTCACAGAGATGATTCACGAGGTCCCCAGTCCAGCTCTTGGCTTTCAATACTTAAAAAGGACATACTATTTTCTCGTCTCACTAGGGCCGTAAGGGGAAGGTCAGAGGGATTCTGAGAATCCAAAATGCCACAGAAGCAAACCACAGCATCAAGAAGGGAAGGACAACTGCCAGGGCAGTGAGAGCTGGGACATCAGCTGCAGCCTTAACCCCTCCTGACTGCCGGGGGAACTGGTGGATGGAACCGACTGCACGGCAAAGCGCAGGGCAGGTGCCAGAGGGACCAGTCAGGACACTGCCACTGGGCCACAGGCAGTGGGCAAGTCGCTGTCCTGGACCCTGGCCACTCAGTCCCCCAGCTCTCTGGGATCACCTGTTACTGACACCCACACACAAAACTCAGAGCCAGGTGTGCGTGCTACATAAGGACCTGGTTTCGCAGAAGCCGGGCTCCTCAGGGAAACCTCTCAGCCAGCCCTTACCTCGCCGATGGTCCCAGTGACGTACTGGTCAATGGCGTTGGAGATCTCCGCTCTCTTCACACCTGCTTTGAACTTCATGGACAGCACGCGCGGGTGATGCCGGAGCCACCAGTTGTTGGCCTTGTCCCCGGCCAGCCGTGTGCAGTGGATCCGGGACTGCTGGCCGGCTCCGATACCGATGACCTGAAGCAGATCCGTAACAAAGCCCAGTCACACGCTGCTGCACAGGGAGCACCATCAGAGCTGCTCTTGATGAGGGCCCTTCAGTTAGAGGCGTAAGGTCTGAGCCCAGGTCACCCAAACACCGTCACCTTCCCTGGGCAGGGGGGGAGGCATACACAGTTAAAACACGGCTGTTGGACACGGGGGTTACAGGGCAGCGTGTCTGCCAGGGCAGGTGAGACAGCAAACCCACTGCTCAGTCAGGAAGGCCGGTCGGCAGGACCGTCACATCGCATGAACTGCCAAGGCCCTGGAGCCACCAACACATTCCCTACTCTGCCACCTGCCAGAGCCCAGGATTTTTAAAACAGCTGCTCCTAAACCTTCGTTAAAAGCACCTGTGCCCAATATCAAACAGACCTACTGCTTCCAGAAGCAAAATCCAAAAGGTGAGGTGGTTTTTTTCCCCCTCAAGGAAGCTGCTGTGAAAATACACCCTTTGCTCAGTTTCCAGCTGACACCACTGAATGCGGCCGGAGATTGGTTACTGGACACTGGCACACCCACCCCTCTGGGTATGGTCCGCCTGCAGGGACAACAGGTGACCAAGGTGAGGTCTCTTGGGCTCCAGAGTGCCTGCTGATCCCCAACTTCACCTCTGCCACCACAGTACACCCGGCACACAAAGGCCGGACCTAGCCACCGCAGCAGTCAAACTCAGCTGGTAACTCTTCTCCCCGGCTTTCCGAGCTGTTGGTCCTGCTTTCCAAACACAGCTCCTGCCATTTCAAAACAGAGATCTGACAGGAAACAAGTCTTTCTCCCATAATTTCCTCCTCCTATGAAGCCACCGCTGAACTGTTCACCAGACTCACCCAGGGACACTGTGGAGGCTGGCGGTTCTGGCCAGAGTTTCCAGCTCAGACTGAAACAGATGGTAAAGCTATAACTCAAAGGAATGAATCATTTGTCTTCACATTCATCAGCACGCAGTGACTTCACCTCTTACCAGAACTGCAGAACATGCTGCTGTGTGCTATTCCCCTGAGGGGCAAACGAAAGACTTGTGCTGCTACCTAATAGCACCCGCTCAGCTGTAACTGCAGTCATCGGCGCTTTATAAACCCACCAGGATATGAGGATTGTTGTAAATGCCCAAGAGATGCAAAGCTTCTCACAGCTTAGTGACACCTTCCCCCTCAAACACCCCAACCTCTGCTCTCACCTCCACCCTGCTGAGCTTTCACACTTGCAGGGGACCCTGCACCCCAAGGCAGCTCAATGCCAGCGGCACATAGGTGGAGCGTCTCTTCCACAGAGGTTTATGTTCTCTGAACAAAGGAAAAGGCTTAAAATCGCCATACGCCGCACACCGCCAACCGTCAGCTCAGCCCTTCAGAGCAGGCCCAGCAAGCCAGGCCAGGCTAAGGCAGAAATCTTGAGCTGAGGATGCAGAAGGAGGAGAGCACTGGGCAGACTGTTGGCAGGCAGGGCCACAATACCGGGAAATGTCCCAAAGTTTCCAAAAGCTGTGATGTCAGGTGCCAAAAGTGCAACGTCCTGTGCCCCTTCCCAGCCGGAATGGTGCCTCGCCTCTATCACCTACTTGTCATGCACTGCTGTGATAGAACTGAGGAATGATGGCAGGCCAAGGCAGCCCCAAAATACACACAGCCCCATGGGCACACCTGAGAAATCAACTCGGCACCCAAGCCACCTTTGCAAAAACAGTGTTTTCCTTTTCCTTCTGAGCTATTCAAGGCATTTTAATTATTCTGTCACCTAAATTTTGTCACAAGATGCAGAACTGAACTTATGGCTCGTACTCAAGAACTCCGAAATGGCAGGAACTTTGTACTTCAGTCAAGCAAAGTGATGTATCCTGGAAACTCTTCCCCAAATCTACAGAGATATTACCTGCAAGACATGGAACTGGGTGTATAATGGTTTAAGGGGCAGGAGAATATAAAGCTGCTGCTCTGTGCCCCCTTCCGATGAGCCCGCATTGTTCCAGGAGAAAGTTCACTCTTACAGCCAGGAAAGAACATGCTGGTAAGACCCACTTCATAGAAAATGCTGATCCAGGGAAATCAAAATCCCTTTTTGTAGAAAAAAAGACACTGCTGGGGGAAGATCTCTTCAGTCTAGCCAGAATTTCTGGTCCATAGAGAATTCAGAAGGCTGAGCTTCTGTCAATGCAAACTATAGACTGTGTGCAAAGGCATCCTTCTCCCTCTATTTTCTACACAAATACTATGTTTTTCTCAGAGCTTAATCTCCTGGGAATCAAGAAGTGCTGAAGCAGAGCCTGTTAAGAGTGAAGAGCAAAAGGA
>NW_010272850.1:0-18338 GCF_000690775.1 Eurypyga helias | reverse complement strand
GGGGGGGGGGGGGGGAAATCACTTCATGACAGACACTTGGGTGACAGCTGAGCACTACTTGCCCAAAGCTCTTGGGCTGTGGGAGATCCAAACATGCCCCATGGCTGGAACACTGTGCAAAAGCATGGAGAGGATGAGATGGATAATGCCCAAAGGATCCTTGCAAAGTGATGCAGATGGTCCTGGATTTACTCAGATTTACCCTGAACAGTGAGTGAAAATGGACACCCTAAATACATTTGGTATTCTAAAAAATCAAAGGACTTCGAGGTTGGGAAGACAAAACCAGTGAAGCTACTGACAGACGTCTGCAGCGCCGGTAGAAACAGTGTAAATTAACAGGTTTGGGTTATCCTACTGTGCAGAGAATGAAGAAAGAATAATTTTAAATTGTTAATTTAAAATATGATGGGATCATTAAAGAAAGTGTAAACCACCATGTTACAGACTGGCTTGGCAGGTGCTGAAAGTCAAGAGAGAACAAGTGTAAGCGTTTATTAGCGGCAGCTGCCTTCCCGCAAATTAAGTGACACTCAACTCCCTAAATGCTTCCTCCACTCTATGTTTTCCTAGAACTTATTAACACAAGCACCAGCCCTTGCTGGAGCAGCCAATCCACCCGCCAACCTAAGGAAGTCAAGGTGTCAGAAACCGTTCTGGATGTCCGATACACAAGTTCTGCAGGCAACGGGGATGCTGTGAGGCTGAAATAACCCCTGGAAAACCGAAAGCCATGGAACGGAAAGAACGTGGGACTTCCTAGACTTGGTTCAAGTCAGATCCTGGAGAAGCATTGTGTGTAACAGTGATTTCCATCACTGGTTCTTGGTTTGCACACAGATATTCCTGTACATGTCTGATGTTACATGCTGGCAGGCGATATGGCCAGAGTTATACCTGAGCGTAGCACAGCATCGCCAAGAGGAATCTGAGCTAACCACTGTTTTGGTAGGACTGGTTCTCACTGGTCCGACCTTCCTTCCCCGTCTGTACCCTAAGAACGATGGTCTCGATCCTTAACGGTCTCGGGAAGCTGTTGAAAGTTTCAAAACCAAAAGGGAGCTCCTATCTGCGCTCCTCCGTGACTACCTACAACAAGCCATGCTGCTGCTCTTGCATTTGGGTTGTCGCAAGCCTCGTTCGGAAGACATCAAGCTTTGATTAGAACCTCCCACAGACCCACCACCTTCCTGAGCCAGCAACTGCAACAGCTCCTGCTCTTTACTGTTAAAAACATCACTCCTTCCTTGGTGCAGGATTCAGACGTCTGATCTTAGCCTTCCCTGACACGTATACAAATCAAGACAGAGCACATCTAGTTAAAGTTTGTACCTGCAAATATGCAGCACTTCACTGAAACCTGGCTAGTTAAACCCCGGCCTGCCCACACTTCTTTTCACTCCTCTCCCATGCCTTCTCCCTTCCGTCTGGTACAAGCATTACCACACACATTTCACCAACATCTGCAGCACCCCCTTAAGTCCAGACCTGAAAAAGCACCGGGGAAATTGCTGTCGTAATAAGGGAAAAGGAGCAAAGATAGGGACAACTTTGTTCTGGGGCTATGAGAACTAACACTCCTGAGTACAGAGAACCATTTAAAAGCAAGGGGAAAAAAAAAACCTGAATAAAAATGCCAGATCTCCAGAGACATGTTTTCAAGAACCACAGAGCGCACGACCCCAGAAAGCACAGGGAGACAGCGCTGCAGTGTCTTCTGGCTGTAACAACAACCCAGCATGCAAGAGGACAGCACCGCAACTCATTCACAGCCCGTACCTGTCGGGTACACCGTCTGATCCATTCCGGTTTATCATGTACCAAAGCTCGAGATCAAAAACTTTTCTTTGTCCCTTCTGTATTTTTGTATAAATAATCCAGGCCTGTGGAAAAGTTACCATGGAGAGCAGAGAACCAGCAGCTTTACAAGAACGAGCTGCTGGGCAAAAATACTATTTTTAATACATTTACAACATTTGGACAACTGGTTTAAGCTGAACACTTAGTGGTAACTTGGAAAGGAAGGATTTTGGTTTTTAATTCAAGAATCAGATCTCCACTACACATTTGATAATAATCCTATAAATCCCAACATCCAGCATAAGCTTGTTAAAAAAAAAAAATCACAGAGAATGGAAGATTTTTAATGCCCCTAAGGGGAAAAAAAAAGACAGCACATCCCATCTTTCTCACATAAAAAGTGAAAATAAAACTAAGAACCATTTGGATAGTTGGAGTCCAGCTGTGAAAACCACTGGCATTTCCTAAGGCTTTATGCCGACTACAACATATGTACGTGCTCTCAAAAAGTGATACAAAAGGACAGAGCAGTTAGAAAGACACGACTCAAGGCCAAACCTGCGGAAGAACAGAAGAGCTTTTTCCAACCTCATCATTGAAAGAGCCAGCCCTGTCATTACCATGAAAAAATTACACCCAGGTTTTGAAGCAGCCTCTTGAGAAACACGGATTTAACTACCACTGTGCATGGCACAGTCTCAGGCAGCCCCTCCATACCCGTGTAGTAGCTTCCTGTACGCTACGCGGCGTGAAAACCCAGGCCTGACGGAAGCGCCGGGCCACGTGGCTGCAAAAGCCCGCGCCCCAGAGCTGTCCGATCCGGTTACCTGTCCGTCCTTGGCGTAGCAAACTGAATTGGACTGGGTGTATTTGACAGCGATGCTGGCCACGATCAGGTCTCGGACAGCAGACTCGGGCAGCTGAAACAAAACGTCAGTGTCAACAGCCCATCCTAACAGCTGTGGCTAGCCAACTGGCTAGTGACCTGCAAACCCCCAAAGCCACAAGCGCTGTATCAGAGAGAGGGAAAACAGGGTAACGAAAATATCCCGTTTTGTTCAGTTACCAGCAATTATTTTGTTTGCATTAATTTGTTTAGGGTTAAAAACTGTAACTGGTTGCTTTGGCAGCTTAATCTCAGAGCTCGCAGGGATCTGACTCAATCTTAGCAGATCAGGAGGGCTCTATCACCGGCCCTAAGCCGGCAAACTCTTCTGGATTTGCTCAGTCACCGATGTGCTCACGGGCAAATCTCTAAGCACACACACAAGTATGCGCAGGAGCACAGTAATAACAGCTCCAACTTCTGCATTAAATCCATTACTAATTTATTAAGATTATTTTTATTACCTCAATGTCTAAACTTGCTTCTGACACCATGACTGATCGCGTGGTCATTAGCATCCGATTTTTAATGAGAACCAGAGCAGAGACAACAAAATAACTGAAAAATTCCTGATGATGTAGATTCTAAATGATGAGCAACACCAGCATGGGCAGAGTTTATACAACGCGCTGTACACAAAAGGGGGAACTAAACAGTGAGTCAGAGCGAGATCACAATGGATCCTCAGCACATGGCTGTCTTGCCACAAGAAAATACACACGGTAGCTTCTTATTTACAAAAAATACAAATATTTTGTTAATCTGAGATAAAGGGCAAGGTCCAGCTCCCCTTATTTAGGCAAGGAACCAAAACAAAGGCAAACTACCCCGATTTACCCAAGTGTATTTGTTCCAGAAAGTTTGCTGCATTGTTTCGTTGAAAGCCAGTTAAACCTTATTAAAATATTTTAAGAGCTCTTAAAAATAGAACAGTGATGACTTCCTTGATGAAAGCACACCAAGTCATTCCACCCATCTTTAAGCTCATTCATCTTCTGACACTTACATTTTTATTCTTTGTAACAATGTTCTTGAACAAAGAGCGGTCGATGACTGCATTGTTCCTCTTCTGCATGAGCTGCAATCCATAGAGGGTTCGAATCTCATTGTCATCTGGCTCATAATGAGGATCCATCTAAAAGCCAAAGGACAGGCCAAGAAAACTCTTCAAAGCCAACATCCCATAATATGTTAGGTTAAAATACGTTATCTAAAGAATCCAAGAGGCGAACTGTTTATAGAAAGCAACATAGAATCACAGAATGGTGTGGGTTGGAAAGGACCTTAAAGACCATCCAGTTCCAACCCCCCTGCCATGGGCAGGGACACCTTCCAATAGACCAGGTTGCTCAAAGCCTCGTCCAGCCTGGCCTTGAACACTTCCAGGAATGGGGCATCCACAGCTTCTCTGGGCAACCTGTCCCAGTGCCTCACCACTCTCTCTGTGAAGAACTTCTTCCTGATATCTAATCTAAACCTCCCCACTTTCAATTTACACCCATTACCCCTTGTCCTGTCACTACAGACCCTTGTAAAAAGTCCCCCCCAGCTTCCTTGTAGCCCCTTCAGGCACTGGAAGGTGCTATAAGGTCTCCCAGGAGCCTCTGAGACTCTCTGAGACTCTGAGTCTTTCATCATAGCAGAGGGGCTCCAGCCCTCAGAGCATCTTCGTGGCCTCCTCTGGACTCACTCCAACCGGTCTATATCCTTCTGATGTTGTGGGTAATCATCATCCAATCAACAGAAGTAATTAGAATTAACAATTAATTAGCAATTCACAATTAATTAGCAAGGTCTCAACAGCATGCATGGACATTTACAGGACAGAGAGGTAGATGCCTATGTACAAACTTCTGTGTCGCCAGCCACAAAAAAAAAAATTAATCTACAAAGCCTTTTTGTCCTTCATAGAAAGGGAAAAACATCCACACAAGAAGTCTTTCGGTCTTCCACAGGAAGGTAGAAATAATCCGAGTTGCTTCACACATGCCTCAAGGTACAACTCCCAACCCTCCTCATCGTTAAACAGGGAACGTGATTATTTCCAGCGCCGCACTCTCTCGGGGCACGTTTCCAAACAAGCACGCAGCACAGTTTATTGACACCAGCATAAGGGGTGAAGTGAAACTGCGCCTAGGTCTGCCCAAGCGCGGGCTGATTTAGCATCTTGGTAGCCCCAGTTCAGGTTATTGAGACATGAAGTAAAGCAGCTGAAGGCCACCAGCTCTAAACAGGAGCATGCACACACTTTCTGTGGTTGCCCTACTACATTTCAATTTGTTCAGACCCACCTTCCTTAGCAGCCCTCTGCAGACAGGCCCTGAAGATACAGGCTTAACCAATACGACCTCATCCTGGCAAAGCTAATTGAATTCAGGAGGTAATCAGCTGCCAAGATGGTCTGCAATTTCATTCCTTCTCGCCTCAAGCTCCTCAGCCATCTTCTACAGCTCCCCTGCTAGTAATGCTACAACTGCAACCGCAGCTCAGCCCTGGATTTTCTTTTTGTACTGTTATAGTGAAGTTCTCCGCTCACTTGTCTTAGCATCAGGCAGAAATAGGACCTGATAGCTGCTCTGACAGCATTATGTACAAACAGTCAGTCATGTTCACCAAAACAGGATGATTTTGATGAGGGAACGAGGAAGGTAACCTGACTCTTACTTGACCACACTGCATTAATATCCCTGGTGCAGTATGTAAAGGTGCATCATCCCAGGTCCAAACTCAGCCTGTGGGGCTATCTTCATTGCTGACCTTGCTCAAGGCTGCTCCACAAACACCCCGACAAGGCTTCCCCCGGTGATACACTACACATGCTCCTCACTCCTGAGACTCACCACATCACCAAGGCACAAAAAAATTCAGGGAGGAAACAAATTCAGCACAATGAAGAGGAAGGCTGGCAAAGAGTGGAAAGAGAGCACAGAAATTCTATTTCTTTGAGGTACCTCTGCTGGCTCATAGACTGAATTACTCTGAATCACTCTGAAAGCCAAGGAAGGCATTATGAAAACACTCTGCCCTAGGACTACAGGCTAAACGTGGCCACAACACCGCTAGTGGAACTCCAGCTCCGACTCTGGGGAGTCCCCAGAGACCCAGAGGAAACCCTTCCATGCACTGCAGGGGGGCCATTTCTTTGAGGTACCTCTGCTGGCTCATAGACTGAATTACTCTGAATCACTCTGAAAGCCAAGGAAGGCATTATGAAAACACTCTGCCCTAGGACTACAGGCTAAACGTGGCCACAACACCGCTAGTGGAACTCCAGCTCCGACTCTGGGGAGTCCCCAGAGACCCAGAGGAAACCCTTCCATGCACTGCAGGGGGGCCGGGATTAGCCCCCAGCTGTGTGGGCTATGGGAAGAGCAGGACTACAAACCTGGAGGACACAGTAACCACCATTCTTCTTTTTGGCAAGGATTTTGAGAGCATCTTCCTCATAGCCAGGAGCTACCACACCATCAGACACCTGCAAAACACAGATTGCAGCTTCCAGGTGAAGGAAAAAACCAGAGAGGGGCTAATACTGAAAACTCCACCCGCCACTTCCAAAAAGGCACCGAAGGGACACATCTCAGGGTGTGTCTGTACCACACGATACCAACGGCACTACCACAACATGGGTTTTGGGGCTGGAAACAGCAGAGCTCTAGAAGCTCTTGGCAGAGGTTAGTAAAAACTATTGGTCACCGCTTCAAACACAATGGAGCTAATAACAAATATCCCTCTCCAAGGGGAAGCAGCTCGTGCACATCTCCACTTCTCAGCCCTAACAGGAAACATGGCTTAAAAAAGTATAAATCCTTATTTCAAGAGTGACGCTCCTGATGAGACAAAAATCTTAGCAAAAAGCTGCTAACAGCATTGAAACCAAGAAGAGTTTGCATTCATCAGTGCCATGAAGTGCTCCACACCTTCCACAGTCTTATCCTACAGTGTGAGTGGGTTGTTTTGGTTGGGTTTTTTTTAAAGTGGTAGTATACCAAACATTATCCTCGCAAACCAAACGCAGCCTTTCATTTGTTTGGAAAGAAGCCTCCAGTGTACAAGACAGCCCTTTCCAGCATGCCTTCCCCCCTCAAAACAACTGTAAGCAACGTGTAATGGGATGAACGTGTGTGGCAAAGCATTAACGCCCCGGTGCTTCACTCCAAATCTAAACCAGTGACTTGTGCAACGCAGTCAGCTACGGAGCTAACGCTGAGCCCCGCAAAGCACGGCCTGGGGAATGGCTGAGCCTACCCGTAACTTGTATCAACTAGCAGGCAGCAATCCGCATCCGCATCCCTGCCCTGGGCAAGGGGCTGGCTAGCAGCTCTCCCATCCTCTACTCTTCAGATTTTACAACCAGATCCTTGCCACAGCGCAATCAGGGTTTGTTTCCAGAAGCAGAGCTTTGCAATCACCTCCCGGAAGGCAGCATTTCAAACACTGCTGTTTCACAGGCCAGGTTTTAACTGGTAGGATGTAAAAATGCAACAGAAGATGGGTGTGAATTCTGCACTCTGGATACCAAACTGCACGAATGGCCCAACAAACAGTCTTCACTAAGACGGGTCAAAATTCACTCAGAATGACTCCAGATAGTGTGATTCTCCTTTTCACACTCGAACAGTTTGTTGCTGTTTAACTAACCTCTCTGGAAATTATCTTGGCAGTAGCCACATCGCAGGTATCAGACAGGGCAATGAAGTCGCCAAAAGAAGACATCCGATCAGCACCTGCAAAACCCCATTCTTAGTAACTTAAACTCGAGCACAACACAAAGAAAAGTCTTTGCTTCTACAATTTCCATAAGAATTAATAATTTAAACCCACAGGGGAAAAAAAAAAAGGCTCTATATGAGCAACAAGGATGAAAAGCCCTACCTCAAAACACATGCACCTTTAAATATTCCCACAGTTCAGCTACTCCTCCTTCTTCGCTGCATTTGCCACAGCTCTACCTCTGTAACGCCTACCTCCGTTACCGCGAGCAGCTCTGCTGTAGCCATGGTGGCAAGAGGACAAGGAGAGGCAAGGATCATACAGAAACAATTTTAGATGGGAGGCAGTTGGAAAAAAACAGAGGAAAGCTTTTAGATGCCTATGCTCCCATCTGGCTTCTCCTGCAAGAAACCAGACCCAGAAACCTAGCAAGAGTCATTTTTATTTTTTTTTAAATCAATATTCTCTGCATTTAATAGCATAGTTAGGGTGAACACCTAATGGAACCCAACTCCTATTGCAGATGCTCTACTGCTCAGCAAGGTCAATTCTTCTGTCCCTGCCATTCTAAGGGTTTATTTTCCTACCAATCACGCAATGGATCCCTGAGGGCAGCATTCAAAGGCGGTCTCTCAAGTGGTGAAAAATGAACCCAAGCCACTGTGCCCCTTATCAAGTAGGTTTGCTTTGCTTTCTACAATCTGCAGATTTTCTAGGAATGCCACAGAAAATGAGAGAATTAGCAAAGTATCTCAGTTAAGCAGAGGATTTTCATTTATTTATTTATTTATAGCTTTATTGGTGAGCTCCAAAAGACTAAAGCATAAAAAAAAAAAAAAAATAAAATCACCCACCAAACACCGGGCAGAAGCATTTCTACTCAAGTATTCCTGAGCAACTCATATGCAGTGGAAGGCTGAGTGTGCTACCCCCTACAGCTGTTTGTTTATCCATCCTTCAAGGGAAACCCCGCAGATTTATGTATGTGTGTGTATATATATACACATTGTTCAGCCTGGAGGAGGCTCAGGGGAGACCGTATCACTCCCTACAGCTCCCTGAAAGGAGCAGGCGGGGGGGTGTTGGTCTCTTCTACCAAGTGGCAAGCAATAGGACAAGAGGAAACGGCTTCAAGTTGTGCTAGAGGAGGTTTGGATTGGATATTAGGAAAGATTCCTTCACTGAAAGGGCTGTCAGGCATTGGAAGGGGCTGCCCAGGGAGGTGGTAGAGGCAGCATTCCTGGAGGGATTTAAGAGATGCATGGACAAGTTGCTCAGGGACATGGTTTAGTGGTGGACTTGGTAGTGTTGGGTTAATGGTTGGACTTGATCTTAAAGGTCAAAAGATTCTACGATTTAAACTAACCCACAAGATTCTATGATTTAAATTCAAAAACCTCTATAGATCTATTATATACATCAAGAAACAGAATCCACCAGAATTTTTAGCCTCTTTGAAACAATATACAAGGTCTGCTCAGCTGGGGAGCAGTTTTTGCTAGGCAGTCAGTTCATTTAATCAGATCCTTATGGAGAAAAAACATACAGAGGAGAGCAGACTGCAAAAGGCAAGAGCCTGTCAAGTGGTAAGCATGCTGCTCAGCTCTTTAGACATGCTAGTTTATCCTGGGCTTCTTACCTCTGCTTCGTGCGTAGGCAGACGCCAAAGGGGTTAAGGTCTCATGGAAGTCATGCACCATGCAAACTTGCGCCTCCTCCTGGCTGAGAGGTATGCCAACAGCAGCACCTAGTGGGAAACGCAAGCACGGGCACTCAAACCAGAGCCTCTCCCTGGCCCTGGAAACCCCCAGGCTTCCAGGGACACAGACACGCCACTGACAGAGCCTGCCACAACCTGGGGTCTGGCCAAAAGAGAAAAGCGTGGTAAGGAGGAGCCACCCTACCTGCAGGACTGACGTGTTTGAAGGAGGCCGCGGCAGGAATACCTAAGGCCTGCTTGAGCTCCTTCACCAGCTGCCAGGCATTGAGAGCATCACACAGGTTGATGAATCCCGGAGAGCCATTCACCACTGCAAACACAGCACACAAATAGGCACGTTAAAGCTGGCAGGTCCCTCTTCCCAGAGTCTAGAGAGCAAGCAGAAGAGATTTCTCCCACCAAGAGTTGAAACCACTACAAACTGATCTTGTTAAATGACCCTGGTTCCTCAGCAACTGGTTGAGTGGCCTGAGAAGCTTCAGTGACTTGTGAGGAATGCACAGGCTTGAGACTGAGGAGATGCAAATACAATTCTCCTCCCTACCAGGAGCTGCTCATACGGCCTTGGACTCGCTGTCCCCATGCACGACCCTCTTGTGAAATGGGAACAGAAGAACAACACTCCCTCTTAGGTCGAGTTCTTCAAACAGCAGCCATCTGGAACAAGAGCTGTCTCTTTCTGAGGGATTTTACCAGCGCGTGGTTTTGACACACAGGCAGTGCTGTCAGGGAAGAACACAAAAAGCACATCCCCTGCTCCCTGGCAGGTAGATTTCCTTACAAAAGTAGTACATAAACTTCATGTAGTGACTACAGCTCTGATCAACAACGTACTCTGGCACTAGCCAAACTTTAAGCATGTTGTCTCCAACTGATCTTAACAGAACCACTCACTGCCTTGAAATTTGTGGCAAGCTTTTGGCAAAATGCTTCATCTGGTCCCTTCATCAGAAATGCACCCCAAGAGTAAAGGTCATTCAGAAGTCTGACCTCAAAACCTTTTGCCCTGGCCCTGCAAGAAAAGCTGGCATGCCAGGACTGCGAGCATTTCAAGAGAGAGGAGGAAAAGATCATTTTAGCAGTAGTCCCTGGCCAGCACAAGTGAACAGTGTTGTTCTGCTGCCACAACGGGAGGCAGACTTGCAAGCAAATCGACTTCCAGTGCAGGTGTGGAAAACCTTCCTGTGAGATGCCAGAGTTGAAACTGGGAAGTTCTGCAACACAAGCTTCATTGTTCAACAGGACAATGCCTGCACACACAGCAGAGCTGGTTTTCACCAACATTAAAAACAATCTCAAGAGTAGCCAGACTTGCTTTCTCTCCAAAACAGGGGGTTCCCTCACCACTGCAACGCTGAGTGGCACACCCTGTATAATGGCAGAGAGACACACCAGACCTGTCCCAAACTCTTGCAGGTGACACTAGTATCCCTTCCCTCTGCCACTGTTAGCAGAAGCAGCACTGGAGAAAAATAAGTTAATAAACCTCTGCTCTAAACTATTAAAGAAGGAACAAAACCCATTCAAACCTGGATAAGTACACCTTGGTTTCTAGAAAGTGTAAATGGTGGCACAAAAAGGTTGCAAAGATTCTAAAAATAAGCCAAATGGGAAGTAGCAAAGCAACTTAAAAGGATGATGAGGTTTTCCTTTGCAAAAACTGGATCTGATGTCAAGCAGAAGGTGCACCATGTAAGTCTGCTCCAAGTGTCTTCAGTGTGGACATGTAATCCTACACCAACAGAGAACATGGGGCTACAGTAAGTCTCGTGGCAGTCAGCAGACAAGCTTTTCTGTCTCACACAGCTCAACTTTCCAACTGCAAAGCTAATGCCACTCACTATTAAAGTAGTTAAGGCACTGCTGGCCATCCCTCAGACTCGGGTACAAGGTGGCATTTCATTTTTAAAGACAATAGCAGATATGCCCAACCACCGCCTTTCTCAGTTATCCCAGAGCTCCCTTTTGGCCAGCACGGCCCAGGCTTCACCTGTCAGAGGAAGTTTGGATCTCATCGTGTAGAGCTGCGCAGGACTCTGGTGAGGATTCATGCCGTACCGCAGGGGCAGCTGGGACACCCCTTTGCTGTACTCCTTCCTGAAGTAGTCAGAGATGGCTGCATCATATTGAGCAGTGTGGGTGAAAGCCTGGGGAGAGAATGGGAGACAGCTGTCAACTTACAAACACCCCAACTTGCAAACTATTTGGTGTTTAACGAAGCAAATGAATGAAAGGCAAACGAGTCTGGCCCAGCCCTTCACTGCAAGCAAACAGGACCAACCTTCAGTGCAAGGTGACGCCTGGTTTCCATGGAAGTGTCTTTGTCCCTGGACGTCGCCATCTCTTTAGCTACTGCAGAGTAGTCTGCAGGGTCACACACAACCGTCACGCGAGCGTGGTTCTTGGCAGCTGCCCGCAGCAAGGCAACTCCTCCTGCAAGCGAAGGAAGGAGGCATGAAGCACTTCCCTTCTGGACACGGCATGATCAAGAGCTACGTCTGAGGCACCAATCGATTGCACCAGATGAACGTGCCCCCCACCTTCCAGCAACGTGAAAGGACTGTCAGAATGCTCTTCAAACTGCGCAAGGCTGCCGAGTTCGACTCAACCCCCTGGTGAAGGTGCACATTGGCTGGCCTTCGCAGACACAGGCAGAGCCGCAGTGGTGAGGAAAGGGGTCACGGGCTACGATGACCAACCAGGGCAAGAATGCCTTCGAGCAGCACAGCCACATCCCGAAGAGCTTCACACTTAAGTGCCATCCTGCACAACACCTGGGCTGAGGAGGGGTCTATAGGAATATTTATTATATGCCACCAAGCCACAGAGGTTCCCGAATCTCTCTGCAAATATTCATGAATCCTGCCCAGGTCCTCTGTGTAAGGTAAAATGCCATGCTTCCCCCTTAAATTTGACTGTGCACAGCTATTACACCACTTCAAATCACACAAGATACTAGGCTGTTGCAAAGGAAAAGCAGAGGCTGGCACCATTACATGCAGAGTGAGTATTACTCCATAAACCATTTAATAGAGAGCTCTGCTGGGCATCATTTGGACTAAACTACTGCAAGAAAATGCAATCCCAGTCCAACCTCGTGGCGCACAACTGTGCCTACACTGTTCACAAGCTGCCAAGCAGAGATGCTGCGGTGAAGGAACGGCAAGCCTTCTGGGGTTAATAACCAGCAGGAAGAGCAGAACTGCCAATGATACAGGCAGCCATGCTTCCAAACTCAGGTCCTAACTATTCTCCCACATATGCAGACCAACTTCTTGTAATGGCTTTGTGCAGTGCATTTTTCAGCAATCCCCAGAGCACTTTCAGTGGTTCAGCTTCTTCTCTCCAAAGCTCACGGTTTTTACTTTTATTACACTGCCAGAGGCTGCAAAAGAGGTATAAGCTGCTCTCTGCTTCAGTAGGAAGCATGCTCCACCTGGATGGTCCTAGCACAGCCTTCTGCAGTCTATCAGGCTCCTTCTTGGCAGTGCACAAACTGCCCACCTATGCAGCGTGATTTGCCTGCCTGTTACAACAGCCACTTGCCATTTTAATTCTAGGTCTGCTTAAAGCAATGAGGTTTACAACAGCCATTTGCCATTTTAATTCTAGGTCTGCTTAAAGCAATGAGGTTTACCCAGCTATGCTTTCAGTCTGCTCCTTGCAACTCTGGCGCTCCTTAGCGGACTGCCTTTATGGGTGTGCAATGCTGCCAAACAAAATGACAAGACCTGAGACCACTTACAGACCAGAACCATCAAAAGTCTGCTTGGAGACTAGATTTCTCTCCCCTTTAACTTACCAATATCAATCTTTTCCACGGCCTCTTGTACGGTCACATCTGGAGAAGATACGGTCTTCACAAACGGGTAGAGGTTACACACTACGACTCTGAGAATTAAGGAGAAAAGATGGGTTACTCAATGAGAAATAAAAAGGCCAAACTGGGCCTGGCATGCACAAGGTACTACCAGTAGTTTTATAGCCTTGTCTTTCAGATCAGGGACCAACAAAAAAAATCATGTAGCCAGGGCTTCTTTCTCCAAAAGACTGAAGAGACAGTGGTGTTCAGCCGAAGGACAGGTGATGAAACAGTGAAACAGTACATGCTTGTAGAATTTAACTGAACTCTCTGCAAAAAAAACATCAACAGTCTAATTTTCCACAACTTTTCCAAGAAAACAACCTGCATATCACCTGCCTCAAAATACCAACAGCATATGAAACCTGTGCGCACAGCCTGGATCCCAGAAAGATTCTGTGGCACATGAAAACAGATGAGAGGATTGACTTTCCCCTCTCAAGGTAAGATGGGATCTTACCGCAATTATTTTCTTAATCTGATCTGGAAGAAGCTACAGCCTGTGTTCCAGCAGGCATGAAGTAGTAACTTGCCCTGTCCCATCCTACCAGTGCCACATGAACTGCAGTGAGAGGAAGTACCTGTTTTGACATTCAAACAATGTTTTTAATCCAAGAGAATTAATTAACTCTCTTGATCTGAGCATATGAAGGTATCAAACTCCAATACATGCCCAGTATTGGCAGCAAATCGCTGCGATGCAAACAATTGTGTCCAACTTTCAATGTTCCTTTGTTTCCACATTGCGTGATGAACTCAAGTGGAAGGGATGACCAGCTTCCAGAATGGTTTTCAGAACCCCCCATGGTCTCTAAATTTTCTACAATGCCTTTTATTGTCTGTTTTATTTCTAATATGCCCTCCCCTCCAATCCATTCATGCTCCTGACCTAGGGCAAACCATCACAAATACGCAGACTTGAACACTGCTAATGCTTTTATCTGTGGAAATCATGATAACCAACATCAAGGTTTCCTACTCTGATTGGGACTTTAAATTTTATGCAGCTACACAAAGACGCTCCTGCCAAGGACCAGCTCCTTCTGCTTTATGTAAGACAACCCAAATCCAAATTATTACTCTGGATGCAAGCACACTTTAAGTCACTGATGTAAAGGCATGTTACTCCCCCTGCAAATCAGCAGGGCCTGCTTTAACGTGCAGCTTACTCTTAAGAGCCACCACTGCTGAGCCATCCATGAGGGTTCCTGTGATTTCAAATGTCAGGTTTTCAAACTGAGCCAGGAAATCCAGCCATCCTAGGCACATCAGTTTTTAAAAGTAATTTGAAAAGCTAAGATGCATTCTGACCCAATTACCACAAACTGTACCTCCCATCCTGGCTATACCTACAATTTACTACGTCCAATTCAGCCCTTCTAAACGCGGAGCTACCCACCGACATCGAACTGGTTACTCATAATCACTAGTTAGATGTTAAAACCATTCAGTTAAACGTAGTCCCAAACTGCTCTGGGCGAGTGTACTGAGTAAATACATCCTAACAAAACCAGAAAGAGATCTTTGGTACACATTAGTACGCAAACTGTGTAACTTCAATTTCTGGCTGCAGCTCACTTGCTCCCACGATGGCTCTCGGAAAGCGAGCTCTCTGCCTGTTATCTGTCTGAACAAATGCTGCGTGTTCCTGACCCGCTTTTCAGGTCTACTCTTTTTTCGTGTGTTGAAACTCAGTAAACATTATGCAAATATCAAAGGGTATATTTACTAAGCAAGCATTTCAAAATCGGGAATTATCATCTGATCAGACACCCAGAGCCAAGCAAAGGGGAGACGCGCCAGCTACAAAAGCACTGAATGTAGCCTTGCAAGAAGTGTCACGTGGTCCAACACTGACTAAATGTAAAGTGCCAACATTCCCAGATAACCAGGAGACATTAAAACCTCTGTTCCCTGTGGAAACCACAACGTAACTTTCATGTTTTAGTTTCCTATTTTTACAAGTGATGAAGATGCACCTGTAGAAAATTGTATTTTTTAAAACATAGTTATCTCCTGACAGGGAAAAGGAAGGAGATTGAAAGTGTTACAATCCCTACTGCTCCCACTCAGGGGTGTTGACTGGTCTCCAATGTTCATTTCTGATTACTGATGAACTGCATGATGTCCCTCAGCATTTACCTTACAAGGCTGAAATCCTGTTTGTTCATATCAGCATTATCTTCTGGAATATTACGAGCCAAGATGCCTAGTCAGAAACAAGAGTACATCTTTATTAAAAATACCCGACAACTAAATCACCAACATCTTCCTTCAGACTGTGCTTTTTCTCAGACTTTGTATCATAAAGTTTCTGATTCTAGTTTAGACAACAGTCCTCAGCCTCTATTCTTCTACCTTTATTCCATTTTACTGACTCTTTAGCTGTTCAAATTCCATACCAACAGGGTTGGGTTTTTTTCCCCTCAATGCTAAATCCTAAAGTATTCAAAGTGCTGAACAGTAACCTCAAAAACGTACTTTATAAACATACAGTTGCTATCCTTAAAACACTAAAACTGTCATTAAGGAGTTAATGGGAGAACGGCCCACCAGCCAGCACCACCCAAAGCCTATGAAACAAAGGAAGCAAGAGAGGCTGTGCCACTAGCAGGGAGGCATAGGTGGCTGGCCTGGGTCTAGGAACCTGGGGAAACATGCAGGCGACTGGCTGGCATAGTGTAAGGAACAGCACAATCCTGGGTTCAAGACTGTCAGAGGAGGTTGTCTCCAGCCCTCAAGTATGATGGACAACAGGTTCAATTCAAAGGATCTCAAGTACCGTAACAGGAGATGCAAAAGCAGGTGGGTTAATGTGCAGGTTGACCGATTATCAGACATCTTCCTTGCTGAAAAGCCAGGGAAGATTAGACATGCAGAATCACCCACAAAAGACGATGCTGTCATGTTCCTTATGCTGTAGGCCAGACCCATCCACAGGTTAAATTCAGGGGAGCTCTCTGCCTGAACAGGTCTGAAATTGATTCTGCAAAGAATGTGCAAAGGCATTTACAGAGAAGCCCTGTTACTTGCAGCCCCTGGGAGGAAAAGCTCTGCTAACTGCATAGATGCCAGCACATAACAGAGGAAGCTGTTACTAATTCAGCCACCGTGCACTTCTCCACACCATGCTTTTCACCTCTCCCTCCGCTGCTAGAGCACATCAGTTTTCATTACCCAGTTCTTCCACACAACCCTAAAGATATGTGTCAACCCCTTCTTCCCACCCTCACCACCCATGGATTTCTTTTAGGTTGAAAAATATATTAGCAGAAACATACCAGCATGGACTGCAGGATGAAGGGTTTTCACGCGTCCACCTAACATCTCAGGGAACCCTGTCAGGTCCGAAACGTCTCTGCTCAACGAGAAAACACAGCATGATAACAGAGGTGCCATACTGACTTATCTGTAGGTTGAATGTTTATTGTCCCCATCAGGGCAGTAATTTAGATCTACTGGTAACAATGGGTTTACTGGAAGGAGATTTAAAACCTAGGAGTTTTGAAGGCAACAAGGAGGGAGACAAACTTAGCTTTCTTTTGGTCCATCTGTTAAAAACAACAAATCGTCACCTTCCCGTCACCGACAGCAAGAGTTTAGAGAGAAAAACACATGCAGGGTTCCTCTAACTTGTATCTCACTAAGAACACAGCATATGGAAGGGGTATTACTAAACTGCTAGGAAAAACCTACGCGGAGTGACAGACTAGGATGTATCCTTACGGAAGGCTGGGAAGTACTTCTGAGATGAGGCATTCTATATTAAGAGAGATCTAACTGTTTTTATTATGGTTGGCACCTGTCAAGTAGTTAGCAAGATGCTGGTAGGTACAGAAGGATTAGTAGAAACAGCCAAAATGTTGGTTTCACGCTCTCTTGCTCTTCACGAGATGTTGATCTGTATCTCATGCAAAAGCCACCCCTGACAACGCAGAAAGGCCACTGCTTCCTAGTAAGTGACCCAAACCAAAAAATTGTATAAATCTCACTAGAAACCCCCTGCTATGCCAAAGGAGCAACAACTGCTTTTCCCGTGAAAGGACACACAGTTCATGGGTCACACTCAACTAAGCAGTACAGTTGTTTTTTGAATACACTGAACTAACCAAGATAAGCAAATCCCAAGTCAACATGGTTTATAGAGAGAATGGAAGACCTTCCTCAAAAGCACCAACACCTCTTCTTCCCAGCTTAGCCAAACCATTAATTAAAGTTTCACCATTCCCAGTGACTGTTTATGATGGTAAAAGAACAATAAATTGGAGAGAGGAGGGGAAATGTGACGGTCTTTTGCTCCAGGCTTCACTGACAGCACAGCCAAGCAAAGTAGTTGGGGAGACATGACCATGAGCTGGATAACAGCAAGGACAGGGACCTCTGGACGCAGTGTATATTCATGCTGACGTGACCCAGGGGCCTATTGCTGTATCCACTGGAAGCAAAAAAGGAGTCGCAGTCACCTGTCCTGCCAAATAATTGACAGATTTTTCATAACTGTACTGGAAACAGTTTTTATTTGGCCAGAGCTGGTTGGTTTTTTGGATTTTAACTGCAGCATGGAAGAAACTAAAACAAATTTCCCCAGAATCATGGGCCAGAAGAGCCAGTGACTGTACAAACCCCTTCTCAACCAGTGGCTGCACAACACCTCTGTCTGACTGCCACACTGGGAAAATTACTTGTGACAAATGACCTCCAGCGAGCTTCAGCACAGTCCTGACACATGCCACCTTTCCTGCCCCAGGACTGGGCAAAGATCCGCTCTCACCTGGCTGTTCAGAGCAGCACGAGGGTCAGATGATGGATTTCAAGACAACGGATTGCCTCGCCAGAAAAGAGCTGGCTCCAGGCAGACAAGGCAGTGGTGCTGCCGACATGCTGTGTGCTGATCTGCACAGCAACACTCTGTGGCCTCACTCAACCCACTTCAGGCCAGGGAGGTTCTGTAGCTTGCCTGGGGGCAGGGTTTTTTTTGGAAGGGAAGGTTTGCTTTCAGACCAGCTTTCAATCATTATTTTCTCACAGATGGAAAAGAAACCCAACCCCAATTGAAGCAACCTCAGGAGCCAAATGAGCAATTTTGGTGGAGATGTACAGGAGGGTGTCTGTCCCTGACGGGCAAGCCAGCATCTCTCAGGGATTTGGCTGTTCCTCCAGAGGCAATTAGACCCAGGCCAAGAGCATTCAGACTCTTTGCAAATTCCACCAGGCTGGTCTTGTCCGAGACGCTGAGTAGAGCTGACGGGTGGGAAGAGCACAGAGATTTGGGGTTTAGAAGTGCAACACAGACAGTGTCCCAGGCCGCCCCAAGGCGGAGAGCCCCCCCGAGGCGCGGCACCGGCGGGAGGAGGCGG
>NW_010272849.1:32448-39335 GCF_000690775.1 Eurypyga helias | reverse complement strand
AATAAATTAATACCTTTGACATCTGTGTCTTTCTTAAAATATAGCTATATTGTAACATGGTTAAACATTAGGGACAGAACTGAGAATGAAGATGAAAAGAGACACACCTGTCCATAGGTCACATAAGTTTATGGGCATAAAATTGAGAAACATAGGTTAAAAACGAGTATTTACTAAATGCATTTAATAGAATACAGAGCAGTCGAGTCTATGTCTGTATACACATGTGGGAAGTAGCGCCATAAAAACCATAGGACTGTTGACAAGGTCGGTAGCATATTTGTTATTATATAGGAAGTAATCTATACAGAGTCTACAGGTTCTAGAGGGGAGACTGTCTTTAAATTCTCTAGTCTATAACCTCATGCCATAGCAAAAAAACCTGAACAAACATTATGGCACCATCTTATCAAGTGGTTGCCAAGGTAACCTCATGAATCTGTGAGAACAGGACAGCTCGTCACTGTCTGAGGATGCGTGGAGAACACAGGGAGACTAAGATCCCTGTTTAGAGATCACAGTCTAAGAGAATCTGCTGGTTATATTGGAGTGAACAGACAATTATACAAACCCAATTACTGCATGTACTAAGATCTGCTGGAATAAATCTAATCACACAACCTCCTGCTATTAGAATTTTTTAATTTTGTCCTTACCTTTGGGATGCAGAAATAAGACCAAATAAAACCAAATCATTTTATATGTATTCCTTTTCTTGAAATGTAAATGTAGTGCTTTCAAACCTAAAAGTATGAATTATTTTTCATTTCTTTTGCACAAGATTTATAAAAAATCTATATATCATCACCCCTTATTTGGTTCCCAATCTGTGCAAACTTTGAGGAATTAATTCTGATCTGTTTCATTTGAAGAACCAGTAGTATTACCATTAGTATTTTAATCTATCTTAAATTCCTATTCTGAGATACGGAAATTCAGTATGGCAATATAGTAAAAAATACATCAGTATTTTATAGCAATATTGTGTAAAGCTTATGAATAAACATTACTTATGCTTAATGAATATGTATCAAAACTTCTGAACTGTAAGTCATGTTTTTATATGAATCCTGACACAGTGTCGCTGGCCATGCCCAAATCATAAAGTATTATAATATACACAGTTTAACTTAACACATGAACTGAGTTATGAACTCATCTTGAAACCTTGAATTCTTTCTGGGTTTCATTTCTTTTTCATACATATCTAACTTCATTTTGTTTTTTCAATAATAAAATGCAAACTTAAACTATTTGGTTAAAAAGTGGATACCTGGCATGGTACACACATATTTTAAAAGTTATATTTATGAAAAAAATGCATAATCTTTTAAAACATAGATGAACTCAAGTCTGGTTAGATATGATCAGTTGTGTTAGCAGGGTTGTATTTGCACACCGCTATGCACAAGTTGTGTACTAGTAAAGAAATCAGCTTTTTTTGGCCTGAGCCCTCCTCTTTGCCTCATATGATTTTCGTTTCAGAGCTTGCTTGCACTGAAACAGCTCAAAGAGCAGACAGCATAAGCTCAGGTCTTCCTGGGAAAGTTTAAGTAGGCCTTTTCTGCTTTAACATTTTGGCAAGATCTTAAGACCAAATGTTGGGTTCAGATGCTTTCTGCTAAGCAAACATACAGATAAAAAAAATTACCCTGTCACTCTGGGAACACCACATTGCTTCAGGGCCTGACTTGTCAGTGTGTGTACCTTTCCTTCTGGCTTGCTGTGTCTGACATGAACAGAGGGACTTGACCTGGAGCCTGTCCCATACCCAAGAAGCAGTAGCTGGGCATGCTCTGCAAGTGGTCCAAGGCTCTATATTTTACTTTCAACTTAGCTTGAACTCCATGCCCGTCAGAAGAGAGGGAAAAATGGGATTATAGTCAATTGTTGGAGAGAGATGTAGTTGGGCTTTTCATCAGAATAACAGGAAAAGGGCAAAAAGGAAAGAGACAAATTGTGTTGAATGGTGCTATTGCATTTCATCTAAGCTGGGTTTGACATTGTGCTTGTGACTCTGCCTTGCAGAAATTCATTTAGCATTCATCTCGTGCAGAACTATTGTTTGGAAATGCTAGCTCTTGGAGGGATAAATTACAAACTGAGAGAGAAGTCTCTTCCTCTGTTTTCTTTATAAATGACTAAAACCAGTTTTGATTTAGTTCTGAAGATTTATGTGAAAATATGTAGAAGTAGCTGATCATATATAAACTTGAGAAAAGTGACTACATAACTTTATTCCTGTGGAAGGAGCCTATCATAACATGAAGCAGCTGTCATAATTAATGCATCAAACCACTTTGGTGCAGCAGTAAAAGTATACAAATAAACCAGTCACCATCAGGTTTGCCAGAGCAGGGACAGAAAAAATCTGGTGGAACTGAAGACTTCTGTAACATACACTTTAATGTTTTTCTTGATTGTCATTCACATTTGTTGTTGTTACTGAAAAAAGAATACAGAAGCTAACACAATGTTTTGTGGTTTTTTTCACAATTCTCTACATCAAAATGGGTACAAATTACTTTTAATGTATTATGTCAGTATCCTCAATCTATGTTTTTTGCTCATTATATGTAATTATTTCTTAGGCTGATGAGAACTTAATTCCAATTAAATCTTTCAAGATAATAATGCATGCACACATAGTTGCATGAAAGGCAGAACATTTACAACTCATTGCAGTCATGAACATCTATTAACATCACAAAAAAAATATGAATTTACTTTGGACAAATAGTTTTCCAGTCCCAACAAAGCTCATGAAAAGTAATAAACTACTTGTACCTGTTGTAGAAAATAATGTTTTGGTCAGCTCAAACCCAAATCCTACCTTGTTAATAAATTCCCCAGAGTAAATCAGCAAAGTATTTGGTAAATGGTCCCCAAAAAAGAATGAATTTGAGGCTCATCAGGCAGGTGTGGGTTGTTCAGTTGTTTTTTTTTTGTTTTGTTTTGGGGTTTTGTTTGTTTGTTTGGGTTTTTTTGTGTGGGTTTTGTTTTTTTTTTCTTCAGTTACATTGAGTTAGATAATTTAAAATAGAAAAAAGCAAGTAGAGTTAAGGAGCAAAACATACCAACTTCTCCAAAATATCTGTTAAAGCAAGTGAAAGAGGGCTTTTGACTGAAAACACAATTTGAGCTAAATCAAATCCCACATTCTGTCAGTGAGGATAACACGAAGTTTGGCAGACATTAGTTACTGATGATTCAGGAAATATTTCACAAGACTCCAGTGAAATATATAGAAGAATTATGGGACTATATGAGGAAACTATTTATAAATTACATCATTAATATAAAATATATAATTGTATGTACAAAAATAAATAATATAAATATCAGCATTGTTCAAATTTATCAGTTCATTTACAGTGATGAAAGTCATTGCAACAAGCTGGTATTTTCCATGTCTTTCACCTTTAAAACATTTTTATGATACTTTCCCATGTATTCTATTAAACGTGTTCTCAGAGGCACTCTTCTTGTCAGCTGTCCCAAAACAAAAACTGAAGTAGCAAGTTTTATTGTTACTCCACTGACTTCACTGCTAGTGATACTAAACAATATAAACCTCCAGGTCTTCTTGGCTGAGCAATCAGCCAGTACATGGAGCCTTTCTAATTGATTGCCAGAATAAAAATAACTTACTGTAAGTTTCATGGGAATAGCTTTGTTTGTTTAATCATCTCATCTTTCTCCCATTATATTGGGAACAAGCAGGGAGTACCTCTTACATGTTAAGGTTCCCAGATTTGCCTTGTGTATAACTGTCTTGGCCAATAGAAAATGTGCTCTTTGGCTTTCTCCCAGGTCCATGCAGCACACACTGCCCACCACCTGCCTGTTGGCCTGCTGCTTCGCTTGCACAGCTGCAGCAACTCAAACCATGGGGATCCTATGTTTTCCTTTGCTTTTCCAGCTAACCTTTTTCCTCCCAAGGCTTAGCTTCTGACTAGCCTTTCCAAGCAGCACCTTGCTGTGCATGGTGGCAGCCCACTGTTTCAACAATTTAATTGGCAGTTAAGAGAGATTTAATTCCTCCTCCTGTTTAACCTGAATGAAAGGTGTGAGCAATACTCCACTGAGACATTTTTATGTAAGGAGCAAACCTAGTGGCAGCCAATAACATAACTGAGAAAAGAAATACAAGATTAATTTGAAGGATAATGAGATGAAGAAATGAAAAGTATGTGTATTTGGTTTGCAATTGCACCTCCAAAATACATTTGTGTCTGCATGTATGTGTATGAATACCCAGTAGAGACACAGATAAAATTGGCTAACAGGACAGATTAGAGACTGAGGTGCTTAAATTTCTTATTACTTAAGGTTTCCAATTTGCAGATAGACTTTGTTCACCGAGTCATTGAAGCATGCAAGAAATCTTCACCTTCTTGGATCAGAATGCAAAACAAGTCAGTGTTTTTCAGAACTATGCCTGCTCAGTTTGCTTTAATCTAGCTAAAATCCCTTAGCTGATGAGTGATAGGATATGATCTTAGCACTTCGATACAGAAGATGAGAGGAAGAAAGTGACGTTGACTCTAGTGTTTAGAGTTAAAAAAAGGGATGGACACATAGAAGACAGCTTGTTTGAAGTCAGATTCCATACATCGACAAAGCAGAGACTGTTTTTAATGTTTTACGTGTCATTAACCCTAAAGTATCCTTACATCGTCAGCAGAAATTCTGTGGCAAAGATAAGTTTTGGGGGGTTAGCAGTGTATTTATACATCTGTTTATCTCATAAAATACACAAAAGTCTGAAAGGGTCAGATTAATGTATTTTTTAATTTATAAATGCTATAACAATTAATTATATTAATACATGAACTTTATTAATGCATATACTAATTATTTTTTATTATTTGTATATTGCTCCCTTGTCTAGTCATTTTGAATATTAAAAGACATGCAGTTCCACCGTGGCAGATGGCTCATCCCAATAAATCTCACTGGTCTGCACTTCTGTCTCTCCACCTGCATGATTGCACTGGCCTCTTGTGGTTACCTGGGAGGCCAGGCACACACAAGCCCATGAGGTACGTCCTGATGATCCCCAAGAAAAAAGATGAAAGGTGGGTGACAGCATGCTGTGGCTGCAGGTGAAAGCACTTCCCAGTCCTCACTCCCATTTAGATCCACAAACCTAAACCCTAGCCATCAGTCTCTCCACCTGAAAAGTCTATCTGAAGCATACAAGGACCAGTCCTGAGCATGCACCAAATCTGGATTTAAATCAGACTTTGAGCACATTTCCACACTACCCTGGCAATGTGTAGAGCCAGGATTTTATAATCTGTCATAATTTAACCTCAGCTAGCAACCAAATACCACACAGCTGTGTGGTCACCTCCCCACCTCCTGGAGTGGAGGAGGAGAATTCGAGGAAAAGACAAGGAAGCTCATGGATTGAGATAAGAACTATTTAATAATTGAATATAAAAGTATATTAGAGTGATACTAATAATAGTAACAATACTACTACTAATAAGTAAGTAAAATAATAGAAAATAAAACATACGATGCAATTGCTCACCACCCACCGACCAATACCCAGCCAGGTCCTGAGCCATGAGTCAGAGCCAGAGAACCTGATAATGATTGCAGCAGAGACCAAGAGAGACATCTCACCTGAGTGCAAGTGAGCTCCACAAGAGAGACCATGACAGAGAAAGCCAATTGACCCACAAACTCACTACCAAATGAACGAGTAAATGATCTATGGCCCCCCTGGCCCACCCCCAGCTTTTATACTGAGCCTGATGTACTATGGAATGAAATACTCCCTTGGTTTGTCTGGGTTCGCAGTCTGAACTGTGTACCAGTGTTATCAGTACTCTTCTCAGGGCAAATCCAAAACATATTCTCATACTAGCTACTGTGAAGAAAATTAACTCTCTCCTGACTAAAATCAGAACACAATCACAGAATCATAGAATGGTTTAGGTTGGAAGGGACCTTAAAGACCATCTAGTTCCAACCCCCCTGACATGGGCAGGGACACCTTCCACTAGCCCAGGTTGCTCAAAGCCACATCCAGCCTGGCCTTGAACACTTCCAGGGATGTGGCATCCACAACTTCTCTGAGCAGGCTCTTCCAGTACCTCACTGCCCTCTCCGTGATGATTTTCTTCTTGATATCTAACCTAAATCTTCCTGCTTTCAATTTAAATCTGTTACCCCTTGTCCTGTCACTACAGGCCTTTGTACAGTTCCTCTCTAACTTTCTTGTAGGACTTCTTCAGGTACTGGAAGGCTGCTATAAGGTCTCCTGGAACCTTCTCTTCTCCAGGCTGAACAAGCCCAACTCTCTCAGCCTTTCTTCACAGGAAAAGTGCTCCAGCCCCCTTGATCATCTTTGTGGCCTTCCTCTGGGCCAACAGGTCCATGTCCTTCTTATGTTGGGGGCCCCAGAACTAGACACAGTACTCCAGGTGGGGTTTCACAAGACCCCAGAGTAAAGGAGAAGAATCACCTCCCTCGACCTGCTGGCCACACTTCTCTCCCCTTCAGGTACTGGAAGGCTGCAATAAGGTCTCCTTGGAGCCTTCTCTTCTCCAGGCTGAACAAGCCCAACTCTCTCAGCCTTTCTTCACAGGAAAAGTGCTCCAGCCCCCTTGATCATCTTTGTGGCCTTCCTCTGGGCCAACAGGTCCATGTCCTTCTTATGTTGGGGGCCCCAGAACTAGACACAGTACTCCAGGTGGGGTTTCACAAGACCCCAGAGTAAAGGAGAAGAATCACCTCCCTCGACCTGCTGGCCACACTTCTCTCGATACAGCCCAGGATACGATTGGCTTTCTGGGCTGCCAGTATACACTACTGGCTCATGTCCAGCTTTTCATGCACCAGTACCCCCCAATTTTTTTCCTCAGAGCTGC
>NW_010272849.1:16791-32346 GCF_000690775.1 Eurypyga helias | reverse complement strand
CAGCCTGTCCAGGTCCCTCTGGATGGCATCCCGTCTCTCCAGCGTGTCAACCATGCCACACAGCTTGGTGTCCTCAGTAAACTTGCTGAGGGTGCACTCGAACCCCTCATCTATATCACTAATGAAGATGTTAAACAGTACCAGTCCCAACACTGACCCCTGAGGAACACTGCTCGTTACTGGTCTCCACTCAGACACTGAACCATTGAGCATCACTCTCTGAGTGCGACCATCCAGCCAGTTCTTTATCCATTGAGCCGTACATCTGTCAAATCCATGCTTCTCCAGTTTAGAGTCAAGGATATTGGGCAGGACAGTGTCAAATGATTTGCATATTTCCCAATAGTGTCATGTTGTAAAGCAGAAATATTCTACCAGACCAGGGAATCAGATGTTGACGTGGAATGTCAAGGTAATTAAGTTCAACTCAAGGTAACTGAGTGCACTGTAGCTTTTGAGAAAACCTCTTACCTGCCCTCCTCTGACCTTTCATTTTATTTGAAAAGAAAAAATCCATTAGAATGCAACTTAGGTAGATTTTTTGTTGCTAGAACCTCAGCAGAGCTTTCATGTTTCAAATTATAATTAAATTTCTCTGTCTCTCATGCTCAGATGTTTCTGAGATAAGCAACTTCATATTGATAGTAATATTATCAACTCTTTGCAGAAGGCATACTGAATTTAAGAGTATTTTTTTTGTATTTCAGAGTGAACAAGTAAAGAATCATTAACTTAATAAGGAAAAAAATCCCCAATATGTAAGGGATGACATTTACATCTTTCATCATAACTATATCAAAGAAACAAATTGTTGGAAAGCCACAATATTTTACTGTAGTTTTATATTTAGGTAACAATCCTGGAAGTTCAAGTTCAGTAAAGTTTATGAGCAGATATTGGACTCTCCCTCTCTCCCTTCCCAGTTGTTTTGTTCTTCAGCTGACCTGCCTATGCCGAAGGAGCTAGATCCCTTCCCTAGGAGGCATCATTCTGTGTTGAAAACTGATGGAGGGTAGCCTTGGAGAAATATGGGAAAAATTCTGGTCTTTCCCAGTGTTTGGGTACACCAGATGCTTAGTCCACATGGAGGTTAAGGCATACAGACTCCTGGACCAGCAGACCAAGGTATTTTGTTTTGGATTTGCAGGCAGAAACTCCTTCAAGGACCTGAGCAGTTTGGAGGCACCTGTCTTAAGAAGCCTGTGACTCAGAGTCTCTGAAGTAAGATAATTTTTACCAGGCAGTGGCCCCAGAGCTGTAAAAAACTGTCTGCCCTCTATGCCACTGAACAAAATAGGCAGAGTTCTTCCTAATTTCTTTGCTAGTAGTCAGAGGTGGGTGGCATTGAATCATCATACAACATAAAGTTTTTGCACTGGCTTCTAATCCCTCCATAGTTACACCTGTTTTTAATTTTACATTGTCCTACTCATCTGTTATAAGAGCTTTTCAGGGAAGTGATTCACCTCCAGGGTTATGCTTGCAAATGGGAAGTTACATTTCAGGCAATAACAGCTTAAAGGTCAGAGGTGTCATAAGCGATTATCTGTGATTTGGTTAAATTATCTTGTAGCCTGTGGTTTTAGTTTTGTTGTTTCAGAGGTGAGAGGGGCCACATGGTTTCATTTTGATTTTTAAACTGTGTTTAAGGCTGGATTCTTTTTCTTTGTGCAGATATTTCTATCATTTGAACTAGCTTGATAAAAATATGGGTGTGTTGAGTATCTTAAGTAAAATCTTAGGAAACTTGAATTCCACACATGCTCTGTATACGTAGCTATTGGCAGTCTAAAAGAGGAATAGAAAGACTTGATGTCAGCCTGTGTTAGGGAGTTGGGGAGGTCTGAAATTATTTCTCTCATCTGCCACTGATCCTTGGTGTTCTTTGACTATCAGCTGATCTGCCAGGTTACAGCTATGTCTTTATAGATGACAATAACTGTAATGTCCTCTTCGTCAAGACTTTTGTACCTCCCTGCCCTGCCTCCTACCTACTACATGAACATATAAATTCTTGCATCAGCTGCAGGGCACTTTAACCAGTACTTGAATTCATTTATGTGCTTCCGAAATAGGAAGTTGGATGGTATAGCTTTGAGGTTAGCTGTAGGGCTGCTTTTAAAAAAAAAACAAAACAGTAGAGCCCCCCACTGCAAACTAGGTCCCACAGCTCTGCAGCAGGATGATGTTTATTTTCCATCTCAGAGATCTATGAGCATAAAAGCATTCATGTATGGGACGTTCGGGTACTGTAATAACGGGGAAGACGTAACTTTAGAAAAACACATATAAATTCATTATTTATAAAGCAACAAGACACTGAAGAGTAAGATGCAGAAGCAAAGTGAACAGCAACAGAAGTCCTCCATTGCCCCTGCTTTTTCTTTCTTAGAAAAACAATACTGCTGAAGTTATAATGATTTGTGGTGTCTATTATAGCAACTGCATCTGAGGAATATTTAGCAAGAGCAAACCACAAATGCATAGCCATAACTATAAATACCACCAAAGTAAACAGAAAGCTCAAGTGTTGTTTAATAGCATGTCTCCAGACAGACAGCTTTCATAACTGAATAACTTGGTTTCCCTATTATTGGATTTCTGCCCAAGAAATATTGCACCACTAAAACTGTTATGCTGAGCTTTGCCCAAGACAAAATAACCATTACATATTGGGATGAAATTCATTCTCTATCCATTGGAAATATTTTGTTTCTTAAATGAGAGAATATGATGTTAAAATAACTGTATAAAAGCTGTGTGATTTTGCTTTAGCTGAACAATAAGGTGATTGATTTTTTGTCATATTATTTTGATAGTAGAAGAAGTATTTTCAATGAAATAACAGATTACAAAACAGTGGTTTTTTTAATTCAGAAGGTCCACATGGGTATTTTGAATTAAAAGTATTTATTTTTTCAAATTCCTTATGATTTTAATTACAATAACTTATATTAATACTGTATTTTTTCCATGACTGTTTTGTATTAAAACTGTAGTTACACATGGATATTTTGACTTTACCAAAAATATTTACAGTGTGACTTGTACAATGTTACCTCTTTTGGAATGAAAGAAAGAATCAAAATGTTAAATATTGCATGGATTCCTCCCAATAACGTCTCTGTGATTTACTCATATTCTGAGTGTAGAAGCTAAGGTTAACATCACCAAATAATTTATATAATACAGCCTTCATAGTTATAGATTGTGTCTGTTTCTGGATATAAAACATTTCATTAACGGTCTTTGGTAGTTTTTATTAAAACAAATGCTGTATTCATAAAGTCAGAACATGTCTATATTACTTACATAAAATACGTTCAAACAAACAATATGCAGCCCTAATAATGTTAGTACTGGTGTGTACTGCAGCTGGCCACAATTAACATTACAATTAATTTTGTCAAGATACTTCAAAATGGTGTCTGAATATTTGACATAAAAGCAAGACAACATTACATTTTACATGTGATGAAAATTAAATAATAATATTTTCTAAAGCCTTCATTATTTCTTATTAAAAATTAAGCCAAATTACTGTTTTGTTTACAGTCTGGAGTCAATTTTTCTCTTGCTGATACCTGGTAATAGGGACCATTTGTGGAGAGTGGTAATAAAATCACACTGGGTCTCCTAAGAACAAAATCAAAGAGATGATTGTTTACTGTGACCGAAGCTTGAATGGTTCTACATAAAAAGAAAAAAAGAAAGCAAATATCCCTCGACAGGTAGAATGTCATAGGCATCTCTGCAGTGGAGAAATGGGATTCTATCCATACACTTTTTTGAATGCTTTCTATGTAAAAAAAAAAAAAAAAAAAGGTAAAATGATAGTAAAAGTGTTTTCCACATGGATATTACAGAGAAAAATCAAAGCACCAAAAGGCTGTCTCTTCTTTGACTGTGATTAAAATGACAGCTCAGAAATAAACCTTCATTAGTGAGGCAATGAATTTACAGACCATTAGAAAGAGTACATGAAGGTTTTTAGATCCCAATGATAATTGCACCTGGAAGCAGATAAAATGCTCTATAGTAAACTCTTTCCAAACTGTGAAAGATGGTGGTTAAAGAAATGTTAAAAATATTGCCAGACAGCCAGGATGAGACTGAAGAATTCAGGGTAAGACATCAGTAATTTAGAAGTCAGACTATTAATAGGACATGTCACAACTCTCACTGTCACAGCAGACATGAAACTATTGGAGTAGTTTTGAATGGACATTATATTACTCTTCAGAAGTTTTATTTCTTATACCAGATACTCTCTTTGCAGTGGCTGACTGATTAGAAGAAAACATATATTATGTCTGTGTGGTGTTTTGATTTTTTTTTTCTATTATGTAGTTCGCTAAGATCTAAAATACTGATGCACTGTTTTGTAGGGATTCTGTGTTTAAAGCATGGGCTCCCTCTGTCTGTTTATTTGAAGTTGCATTAAAAAGGTTGGTTTGATCAAAGAGCATGACAAATGCTCATTATTTGTCTCCCTTCTTCCTTGTACATTTTCTATATGAAAATATATAATTTTTATTACACAGCTACTATTAAATCAGAAAAGGCTACATTTTTGAAACTGAAGGTCATATAGAACTTTGTGTTCTCTCAAGTCTCCTCCAGTGAAACATTGTATTGTCTTAGGTTAATGAACCTATTTATTAATGATCTCAGATTTAGTACTGAGAGAAACAGAGAAGTGAAATAAGATTCAACAGTTTTGGACTTACTGTGTTCCTTAGCATAGAAAAAAAAATGTTTAATGGTTTGGTTCTCTTTTCCTCTTTTGCACATAGAGGCGTCACATCTAAGGTCCCTGTCTTTCCTCTTTTAATCCCTCAGTGACTTGCAGATTTGACTGAACTATCTTTTCAAAAGTTTGCCTTTGGTTTTCCTTCGGATGAAACTTATTTTCTTTTTGCACAGTAGGACATTTCTCATACCGTAGGTGACCCTGGCAACTATAAAGAAAGAACAATAAAGTGATTGACTTTTTTTTTTAAATTCTGTACTTTCTTAATTGGTACACTGGGTCCTTCCCTACTGTGAAAAGTGCAGTGCAAGGTGTATGACTATTGACCCCTTGTACAGCTTTGGTGTGTCATTGCACTTCTGTGTCCTTCTTTAGAAGAATCAATGAAGTAAATCATGCTTACTGTAGATGTCTCAAAATACTGAATTAAAAAGATGAGGAACAGTTTCAGTGAACAAGATTTATGCATTAATTTTATTTATGATTATTTTTTCCTCTATTGCAAGTGGTACATTTAATGCATCTTAAAAAAATCTTCTTCTAAATTACAGAAGAGATATGTTAAAGACAGAGAAGCTGAATAAAATAACCTACAGTTTTGGATCTTTATAATAATTCTGAGAGAAATAAGTTAATTTTGAGAGAGACCTGAAAACAGAGTAGACGCTGAGTTTCTATGGGTAATGACCAGTAATCTGTAAACAACTCTGTGTGACAAAGATACATACTGCATGGTCATAAGAAACTGAAAGACCTAAAAGCAAAAAAAGAGATGACAGATTAATTGGTAGAGGAAACAGAAACTCAAACCACTGCCACATTCACCTTTGCAATATAACAATGCCTGAAAATGGGTGAGAGAGAGACACATAATACAGAGGTGGCAGTAGATGTCAGGCATATCTCTGAAGCATGAGACACTGTTACAGTTATCCAAAATAAAATCATCAAGTGCAAGGGATTTGTTATAAATGAGCTTTGTCCCTTGGGGAAAGAAAGACGTCAGGTCTGAAATGAATTGCTCCCAGGAGCTAACGTATTAAAAGGACAGGGAAATGCTTGTTATGCATTCCCTGCTCTCGCACATACACTTTTAAAAATGTTGTTGTTCCTTATTAAAAGAGATTATCAAAAATAGAGTTCTTTTTAAGGTAAAAATATTCATGCTCAAAAACAGTCAGACAAAAACACTAAAGTTAACTTACTCCATGGTTATTTGTCAAAGTGGCATATTTAGCCAATTTTCAACTGCCTGATTATTACGGTGAAGTCTGCATCTGAAGATCCACAGTTTCCATACACCAACAAGCCCCAACCCCCAAGAACATCAACAGAGAAGTATTTTTCCTTCTCAAATTTCTTCTCATCTTCACATTATTCTGAGGAGAAGTTCAGTGAGAAATAAATAAATAACTGACTGTTCATTTCATATCTTCTCTGGGCCAGGATTGTTCAAGCTAAAAGTAAATGAGGGAGCACATGTTGTGAGTAATCATACCTTTCTTGCTTCCCTAGAGAATCCTGAAAGCTAATATGGTTACCATGCAGAGGTGGTTTTCTGTATTTAAAAGCTGCAGGGAATATTGTCTTGTTTTGATGCTCTATTCAACCTATGAATTTTAGACTAATTTGTCACATTTATTTGTACTTACCGGTGAATTAAAAAAATAATATGTGAACCTTATGAGAGACAAATTGATTCCCTGAAACAGCTGAATATTATTTCTTTTCTATTTGTTTAGTTGACTTGCAGTAAATCAATTTGATACACCCTACAAGGGTTTTCCTTATTCCTGATAGTTCCCTACTGTACGGTAAGTCTACAATTTAAAGCAGGTGAGTCTGTTTATATACGGAAAATGAATCAAAACTAAACCTGAACAAAGTACAAAGGACCTCCTGTAGCCAGTGTTTTGCCATAACTGCTCATATATGACTACATGGGCTTGCTTTCCTTTTATTAAAATCCATTTTACTTCAGGAGTGAATAATGCCATATAGTGTCTGTGCAGTTCTCTTCAGATTTCATCACAACTGTTAGTTACTAGATGGTATCAGCTTTGTGTGACAGAAAGATGCTGTACAATTTATCTTGTGCTTTGGGCAGAATAAAGTTTTTTTAATATGGCAGTTAGTGTGGGTCTTCCATCTGCTTTAACCTTAATTCCATTCTTATCTGGAAGATGTAGATAAAAGAATGTCAGATGCAGGTACAAGTCAAATTTGCCTTCCAAGTCTTGCTAGGACAGCTCTGTCTCCCTTAACGGAGTAGCCCATCTCCTTTGTGCAGCGGCAGTAGCAGACAACAATCTCTGAGTAGTCCCACCTGTTCTCCTCCCATGGAGCAGCAAGTGAAGATCTGTTTGGTTTTGTTGTTTTTGGTTTTTCCCTCCTGCAGAAGGGATGTCAGTAGAATTACTTTAATAGACTAATTCTTTAGTACAGAGATATATTTAGAAAGCAAACTGTGTGATCCTATGGCATGTTCTCAGCTGTGCCCAGAACTCAGGGCCTTTGGGTGAGTGTCTTGTTGCTAGGAGAGTGGTGCAAGTGTCCCCTGAAGGCCATGCCTCAGGCACCCTGCAGACCAGCTGGTTTATGCATCAGTTATTGCATCAGGTTTCATCAGGTTTTCAATAGATGTTATTAGTTGATATGAATGGCTGACAGTCTAGACTTTTATCTAGTTGCATACTACTCCAACTTTACTAGGTGAACTGTAACACTGGCTGTTCAAAGCTACTGCTGGTGCTAATCACTTGCACATCTCTCTGCCACAGCAATTGAAATCAGGGAGGTTTAGATCAGATGTCAGGAAGAAATTCTTCACAGAGAGGGTGGTGAGGCACTGGAACAGGTTTCCCAGAGAAGCTGTGGATGCCCCATCCCTGGAAGTGTTCAAGGCCAGGCTGGATGAGGCTTTGAGCAACCTGGTCTAGTGGAAGGTGTCCCTGCCCATGTCAGGGAGGTTGGAACTAGATGATCTTTAAGGTCCCTTCCAACCCTAACCATTCTATGATTCTATGAATTGTTAGAAATCTATCAGCCCTGGAATTTTGTTTTGAAGTTACACATCACTTACTGAGCCATCAAACAAAATAGATGCTGCAAGTAAGCTATTATATTTGAATGAGACACTTTTGGTTTTAAAGGTGGTGAACGTACTGAAAGAAACAGATATTTTTGGTTTTGTTGTCTAAGCTATTAATACAAACCTACATTGTTAGGTGTATTTGGTTTTATTACTTTATCCAAACTGTTATTTTTTTGTGAGATTAAAAAGTACAGTAGACAGGAAACAAACCAATATGGAAGAAAACTGATTACAGTTCAGTGACCAAAAGCAAATTTGGTTAAATTAGTAGTGATGATGAAACAGATGGTATGTACCTACAAGTACCTTCCAATATTATACCTCTTAAATTATTTTAAGAACTGTTTTCAAGTATTAACTTGAAGTTTTCTGGGAAAGAAAAATCTGCAGTCCATGCATGTTTACTCATTGGATGAATGAATCATTGCAAATGAGTAGGATGTGAGGGTATATTAAGTTTTTAAAATTATTTTCTAGATGAAGACTTGGAACAGTACTGGCCAAATAAAGCATAAATACTGCCAGTGATCTTTGTCTTTAAATGGTGCAAAGTCAAATGTTGGGGGAAGGGTAGACACATAAAGAATAATACTTAATTTTATTCTCTCACTCAGGTTTGTCCTGGATGCCACTCAGATAACCCCCAATCTACTGTTCCACAGGCTACTGTTTCTTTTTTAAAGTAGTCTTACAACAACATGAGCATAACTCTTCACATACGTCAGGGAAGTTATGCCAGTCCTGAATATGTCTCCATTTTTCTTCCCCATTGACACTAGTTTATTCATTTGAAGCAAGTTTGTAATTTTAGCATCATGGAAACAAAACACAGTCCCACTGGCATAACTTCATTGGCTCCAACTGAGTTATGTCGGGGGTGGATTTTAGTACAGACTCTTTTATTAATTTTTAGTTAATAACAGTCTTCATAACTTAAGCAGGTGTGCACAATTTGAAAGTACGTTTCTGATGTAGTTTTCGTGCAAGTTTCTTTTAGTACTGAAAGGACTCCCACATTTTAATGTCTTACAGGAAAAAAATTCTTTCAAAATTATGTATTTGACATAAAATTTTTAAAACATCAGGTTTACACAGAATATTCCTCAAGGCCATAAATTTTATACCTGTATTGTTGTTGGAAACGTGTATGGTACCACATTATTAAATAATATATGCAGTACAAAAAATAGATTTTATTAAATTTTCTTCATCCTGTCTTTAAATATTGCCAAGAAAAAAGCTATTTACACACACTGCTGGATTTTTATAACTATTAAACTATATGCATAATTATTATGCCCACAGATATACAACACTGCCCTTCATTTGCTGTTCTGTAAATTTTTTACTGAAAGGTGTTATATAGATCACATATATTTCGTATACTAACTGCTCTGCTGAAAATCAAACTAGTCCTTATTTCACCAATACCATGTGAAAGTTTAATGACATACCAAGGCATCATGCAAGTTGATCAGTAACCTAAAAAAGCATAGAGATCTAGGCAATAGAATCGAATTTATCACATGAAACTTCTCTTCTGTAGCTCTGTTTATATTCTGACACATACGGGTGTTACTTATAAGTATGAAATGCTATTTTAAAACCATTTTGGTTCAAACAAATATTTAGGAGAAATGTTGGCTGCTTACCATTTTGTGATTTGATCTTGGCTGAAATGATTTTTATGGCATGTTTGTATGAGGACAGTTCCAGTCAAAAGTGTTGCACAAGGGGATAACAAGGTAAGGTTTGGGTACTGTGAGTGTTACAAAACAGAAGTTCATCATGAAATGATCTCAAATTGTGTTGTACTGAATGTCAGGGTGCCTTTTATTGAGAAAAGGGGAGAGAAGTGCTTACTTGTTTACAGTAGCTGTCTAGCTGTGCTTCAAGTTAAGGCAAAGTAGAAAGAGAGAATTTCTGTATGCCTTCAGGTATCCCAGTATGACTTGCCAAAATTGCCAGTCCTGCTGGCGTAGAATTATTTTGTGAATTATCCACTCCTAGATCATGAATATTTTTGGTTGCTTCATTTTCAGGTTCCAGGTTTGACTTGATTCTTTCTAAAAATTTTGCTTGTATCTTCAGGAGGTTTTCAGAGGATGTAATGAATTAATTTGGAGCATAACATGTAATTAAGAAAAAGCAAACCCACTTTAGCCCACTGTCTTAAGTGCACTGTATACATGATAGTAAGGTAGAATTTAATAATTGTTTAATGAGAAGAATCTTAGGTTTTCTTGTAGTTGTCCACATTAAAAAATGTCCACAAGAAAAGAATAACAGTATCATAGCACAGTATTTTTACAGCCATTTTCTTGACATCAAGTATTTCTTCTGCATTCTGCTGCTGATCATATATTACATATAAGCTTCATTCTGCACAACCAGCAGTTAGACACAGAAGCAGTTACACATATAGTCACGTATATATACAGATACACAGCGCAAATGAGTTAACTTTGATCACATAGATAAATAACACAACTAAGAAGTAAATTACAGTTTCCAGCATTAATTGCAGCCTATCCATATGTAGAAACCATATGGTGGTATGTGTAACATTTATGCTCATTATACTTAAAAAGCTCAATAAAATCAACCTACAGTGTTTAACAGCAGAGTATAAACACTACACATGGCTGTAGGAAGCTAGCTGTTTACAGCACTTCTTACTTAATTTGTCCCTGGGGTTTTCTTGAAGGCATTTGCAGAATATTAAAATGACCTCCCTAGACCATGAGAATATGGGTATAAATGAGAATTCTTTTGATTGATTAGCCAATTACCACAAAGTACTGTAGTTTATACCCTGCATATAAAAAGTCATTTTATTAGGAGATGGAGAGAATTAAAGAGCTGTAAATACATCAAATGGAATAAGTATGGATAGTTAAATAAATATATTTTCTAGAAGTCATATTCTTCTAGTTTGCCATGTATATTTCGTGTTTTGGTGAGAGAAGGATGTTTATTTGTTTATTTCCTTATTGCAGTGTTTGCCACTTTTGCTTTTATTTTATTCCTTCTGACTATTCTCTTTTTTTTCTACTTAGGTTGCATCTTTGCATCACTGCCTGTTGCAGTACTCTGATAACTCTGATGCAATGCATCGACTTAATTTTAACAGGATGTAAATGCATGGATACCATGTCACCACTGCAAATTCACACAGCTCTATGGCTAGTTTTATTCTAAAGGTCTTATTTTGGGCCAAGTCTCAGTTCTCCTTGTGTAGATGGTGACTTTTAGCAGTGGTGCCTATGATGCCAAGCAAGTGCATAAATTAATAACTTCAATGTTGTCTTCATTATTATACAGATGTAAATTAGGGTTAGGTGACTGGTTCATATATTATTCACCCCAATTCTCCTAACAAGCATGGACTCCTTAAAATTGTCATATATTTGAAAGTATCATATAGTAATTTAATCCTTTCAATACATTTCCATGTTTGGTGACTGGACCCCACTTGTCATACCAGGACACAGATGATTGTTAAAGAAGTCACACAAGCTTGTTGCAGCTGGAAATTTGGCTTCTTGATATCTAGGGAGAAGCTGATTCTTTTACGCATATCTAGATCATAGAAATAATGGCATATTTTGAGAAATCTTGCTTTGAACAATTTGTATAAATTACACTCCAAAACGTTTGAGATCAACTCACTGAAGAACACCTACCATTAGAAATAAAACCAAAGTTAAGAGAAACCCCTGAAATAATTTTTTCCCTCAGAAAAACAGAGAAAATATTATTGGCCTAGAAATCTAGTAGACATGGGAAAGTATACTTTTCTTGCTTTTGTGTACGCATCGTGCAGTATAATAGCTGTTTATTTTAAGTGTGGCTGCATATAATTTTCAGACTAATTTAGTTAAAACTCAAGGCAGTCAGTAAATAATATTTACAAAGCATGTTTTTGAATTCTTATATTACTGTCTCCTTTTTAAGCAGAGTTAATTTAGTGAGGTCGCTTGTTATTTACATTATCTGCTCATCTTCCAAGTAGAGTGAATTTAGATACCATCAAGCTGAGTAGATTATTTTATATTTAATTTTCTCTTAACATGTATATTTAAGATTTAAAAAAACCTAGCTGTACATTTACCATGGTTCAAAGACTTTTATGTGATGAGGCACTAACACGTTTTCTTTTTCTCTCATATTTACTTTCACTTGTGTTATTTAAAAAAAAAAGGAAAAAAAAAAAAGAAAATATAATCCTTCTATAGTTTGTGCCAAACACAGGCTAAGATTAAATACGTTCATTTGGAAAAATGCCTAAAAATTTCAGATTTTACAAGGTCAAGTTATAGAAGCTCTTCAGTGATAACATAAAAATGCTGTTTTCACTTATGGGAATACATTTGTAACTCCAGACAAAGGAGGAAAGATGACATCTTAGAGCCCCATCTCAATATGCATTTACAAATATGAAAACTAAATCAAAGTACCTGATGAAACCTAGAAAATCAGATTAATTATTATGAAGGACAAATCCTACTGCATTAGCTGCAAAAAAGGTGAATATTAATCAAGAGCTGCAAATACTCTCTTAACATGTATATTTAAGATTTAAAAAAACCTAGCTGTACATTTACCATGGTTCAAAGACTTTTATGTGATGAGGCACTAACACGTTTTCTTTTTCTCTCATATTTACTTTCACTTGTGTTATTTAAAAAAAAAAGGAAAAAAAAAAAAGAAAATATAATCCTTCTATAGTTTGTGCCAAACACAGGCTAAGATTAAATACGTTCATTTGGAAAAATGCCTAAAAATTTCAGATTTTACAAGGTCAAGTTATAGAAGCTCTTCAGTGATAACATAAAAATGCTGTTTTCACTTATGGGAATACATTTGTAACTCCAGACAAAGGAGGAAAGATGACATCTTAGAGCCCCATCTCAATATGCATTTACAAATATGAAAACTAAATCAAAGTGCCTGATGAAACCTAGAAAATCAGATTAATTATTATGAAGGACAAATCCTACTGCATTAGCTGCAAAGAAGGTGAATATTAGTCAATTCAAGAGCTGCAAATACACTTTCCTACTCACTAGCTCTTCCGCACCATCTAGTGGCTAACCCTGATTCTGCATGTTCTTGTGATGTATATCCCGATATGTGAAATGTCAGTCAGAGATATAAAGGCAAGTTAGCCAAGAAGCTGAGAAAATGTACTTGTGGTTTGAAAAAACTCTGTAATTTAATGTTATAATGCCTACATGGCATCTGTTTTGGATTTGAAAAATACGTTAGTTAGCCTGAATTCTCTGAGCTGCAGCAGCATGTTGTTAGTGCCCTGCCATCATCATTTATTTTGCTTGCACCGCGTGTTGTCATGAAAATATGTCATGTGGACATCCTGCTCCTTCAGAACTATTCAAGATCAACTCACCAGCATTTAACCCCTAAAGCAATGCTTGCTTTTTAAATTAAAAGTATTTTTCATATGTTAGAGAGCCTTATAGTATAGACAGCAAAACATTCAGTCCTCAGCGATGGGTGCCAGTCTGGCAGAAGAATTGTTTTGAGCTGCTTCCTTCTCGAACTGCTAGTGCAAAAGAGTAGCAAGATCTGGCCATCCTCTGCTTCATAGAGAAGCTCATTCCTAAAATCACAATCCTTGCAAATTTATTTACATGCAAAACTGAAAAATAGTGCTGTGAAAAGGTTAAGTTTGTCTTTGCATTGCTCTGTACTAATGCCTGGAGAAGCCCCTGCAAGTCATTAACACCACTGATGAGGAGAGGCAACTGCTGTTGAGCAACTGATGTTTCTATCCTTGTGGCATCACAACTTCTGTAAAACAATTTTTTTCTACCTTGAAATTGAAAAGTTTTCACAAAGTACATTGATTCTTATGTTATAATGACTAAGTGTCTTTGGATTTTGTGGTTGATTTTTGGGTTGGTTTTTTTTTTTTTTCACCCACTTTGTGTCTCTTTTTACTTCTACCCGACCCTGCGGATTTTGCCAGAAGTTTTGAACAATGTGTATGCTTCTGAGACTTGCTTTTCTGTGGACAAAGGACTTGCTAGTCCTTCCCTAATGCTGATCTTTAATAGGGGGCTAAATGCAGACCAGTACCGCACTGAGCAATACTTCATTCAATAAGTGTCTAATAAGTTTTTTGCTAAGTTGCTGAACTGGGAAAAACAGGGATCCAATCTCCATAAATTGACCTTTTAGCTTCAGCTGAGAAGCTATCTGCTGAATAATAATTATAAATAAAGAAACACCAAGAAAAAGAAAACAAGCAGAAGCCAGAGAAGAGCAAAGTTGGGCTGCTCCATGAGGTGAAATGTAGGCAAGAGCCGATGGTGACAGCAAGGCTGGGAAGACCAATGCCCTCACCAGCAAGGGTGCAGTCTGCAGTACCCAAGCAGGGAGGACAGGGCAAGAACAACGAGAGGAGACAGGTTTGGGCAACAGGCCCATGATGGCCATGCAGTTCCACAGGCATAAATCAGGTCCAAGGCCAAGCCAGTAAGCCACATCAGCAAGATAAGGAAGCAAAGTACAACAATACCCATGGTGTAGTGCAGAGGGAGGGCAAGGCTGAGGGCTGCAGAGCCTGTTGGTGCATTCAAGACCCTGACAACAAAGGCCAAACTTACCTTGGATTGAACCAAATCCATATTCAGATTTTCTAGTGACATATGAAAAGGTGAGGGGTGAGAAGGGGAGAAGGGCAAATGTTTGCTTTGGCACAGTACTCTGCACTTCTCATGCTGAATATTTATAAGGAAATCAAGAAAGCTTATCTCCCAGAAATGTCAGTGTTAGTGCTGCTCCTCTTTTGTACAAAAGAGCAGGTGGTGAAGCATATGTGTATGATGTGTGAGATACAAATTTCAGTTCCTTCTTCTCCGTTATACAATTTAAGGCTACATTTCCTACCTTCTAGGCTGTTCCCTGGTATGTCAAACAGGGTAAGAAAAGGTATGTAATAGCGTTAGATGACCTGGTGTTGGCAGCGTGACAGAAACTGTCATCTTCATCAGGTAAGATAGCCTATTCCTCTAGACTCACTGATTCATGAATGTCAACCACATTTGAGAAGAAGAATTATTTCCTGATCCTTAGAAGTCCACAGCCACTTTAAATGACAGTTTAGTGGTCATGACCGCTCCAACTAGATGACTTTATTAATCCAAGAAGCTTTGGGCTTAATGTCCTTCCAAGAGAATAAATAAAAGCTTCAGCTAACAAACCAGGCCCTCTGATTTTAATTTTCATCACAGTATTTTCAGTGGAAAATTGTAAAACAAACTGCCTTAAAAAAAAAAAAAAGTTAAAATAACTATTTATACTGACATTTTCAACAGTCACAAATTCTTTTATTCATGTTTTCTTCAGAGATGTTTTCCTTCATTCTTGTTAATGAATGATTTTTGCTCTTTTTTACAGTTGGCTCCTTTAATACATCAAAATACATGTCTAATAAATTGTAAGGACTGTAATTTGCATGTAAGTTTAACTGCTGGTCCTGTAGATCTTAATTTAAGTGAGAATTGACCTCCTTGACTTCTTTAATAGGAGGATGTTACATCTTTTATTTAATGAAGTTATTCACTACTTCTTAAGGAGAGTGGAATATTTCACAAATTAAATTCACGTAAACACTTATAATAATGGCTTTCTGCTTCAGATGGTATCTGTATGCTTAATATTATTGAAAGCCAGAATAGGG
>NW_010272849.1:0-16773 GCF_000690775.1 Eurypyga helias | reverse complement strand
TGGAAGAAGGGGACTTCTTTAAAAGTCTATTTTGTTATCTATCAGAATTTTATTATTTTTTAACTTCATTCAAAAGAGTATCTGTCAAAGGTTTACTGGAAGATTCACAAATTAAAAAGTATATTTGTCAAAATAAAATTATGTTTCTAGGTCTGTTCTGTAGGAAATGTTAGCAGATAAAAAGTTGACATATCATCAACATGCAGCTCTGTACAAAACTATCTGATAAAGGCAATGATGAGAGTTCAGTCAAAAACTTAAAAAAAAAAGAGGAAAGAAAAGGGAAAGATAATACTTCACTCGTTGCTATGATTTATTGCAATGATTTATACAGATGTTGCAGAATTCTACAAAGACTAAATACATTTAGAAATCTACTTGGTGAATGTGATTTAGTCACTTTGATTAGCCTAATCTTCCTAAATAAACGTATTTAAATCAAAATGTATGGAAAAAATAATGTCTGAATTATTAGTGCAGTCTGCTACAGATTTATTTTAGCAGAAAATCCTGATGCCATAAACTATACTATTTGGAACACGCCAGTAATACAATCCTATTCTTGTAATAGATCTGTGCAATATTGACAGAAGTACTTAATCTCATATTTTACAGTACAACATCTGACTTTTTCCTGATATATTTTACTAAGTAACCATTTCCATTAACATGTTGCACAAGAACATGGTGCTATACAGTGTACACATTCACCTATTAATTCAACATCTGTTGCCATTTCAGAACATTGAATTTTGATGAAAAATGATGAAACAGAATCTTTGATGATTTCACAGGGAAAGGAACCTGCTTTCTCCACAATACTTCTAATTTCTGTGGTCAAATTTTCTCTTTTCCTTGGTCATACTAATATTAAACACTTCAAGGCAGAATGCAGATTAGCCTGGGTTTTTCTGAGGGCACAATCCTCTTCATTTTTAAATTTCCTTTTTTTTCTTGTTTAATTTTAAATCAGTGTGCATATGTATGTCTAACAGATCAGAGTTATGTCAGTAGCTTCTGTAACTGACAATTTTTTAATATTCCTTAGTTCTCTTATTGCTGGAAGGATCAATTAATTTTTACTAAGATTAAATTATATTTGATTCAGAAAGTGCTTTTGAAGAAAATCTGGTCATAGATAAACTAGAAAAATGGTTCATTTTCTTAAATCTACTATTAATATACTGCTTAGAATGAAAATCTGTACTGTAGTTTAATCCACTTTCAGTAAGAACTGTAATTGATCACATGTAGCATTTACCGTCTACTAGTAGCAAAGAATATGGAACCACTGTTGCAAACACATTTTTAACAGTAAGAATGAATCCTACAGAGTGTTTACTTCCAGTTATGAGCTGTTACAGCTTGATGTAACCTATCTACCCACGTGGATATGTAAAGCTCTCTGTGTGCATTTACTGTAATAACAGGTCAGAAAGATGTGTGCAAAGCAAAGTTATTCTAACTGTAATTGCAGGAACAGACAAATATGGTTTCACTATTAATTTTGAATGTATTGCATACAAAAATTGACAAATATTCACCTGTAAAATCAGCAAGCGTTTGTTCAGACATTTGCCAAGGTATAGTTCCCTGTCATACCTAATCCCCTACAACTTTGAGGTGTTGCCCAGTCTTTTTCCCTCCCCTACCCCTGTATCATCTGTCTTTATGCCGCTTCCCTGAAGGATGAGTATGTTCAACTCACTGATGAAAGAAACTATATTTCTTAGCATGTGGGAGGGAAGAGGGGATTAATTTTCTCTCAGATGAGTGAATCAGGCAACTCATCCTGTGGACTCAAGCTTGCAAGTGAATAGATAAAGGTGTGTAGATGGTAAACAGGCCCTTTCAGTGTCTGAATTCAGATGCAGTGAAAAACTGCCCTTGTTATTCTGCAGTTGTGAATCCAACAACACATGTAAGATTACTTGGAAAATCTTCAACAGAAATCACACTGCCAAGCAGTTTATTAATGCACAAAAGGATTTCTGCATTTGCAAATAGAATTATGTGTATGATATATACCGCATCTCCGACCCAAGTCTGAAGTCTCCGCTGTAGCCGGGTAGCATGCCACCCACACTCTCATGAGAACACAGTCACAACTCAGCAATAAGGTAACAGTCACCAAGCTTGTCTTTTTGCTTCTGCCTAGCTTCTTGTGCAGATGGACTGATGTTCTGTGTTGTTCTAGGGTTAAAGTCTAACAGTATAGCATAAATCCAATGATTTCCATTAGCTGCTTTCACTAGGTGATAGAACAGAGGTGGAAAAGTCGCATGAAGCTTCCACCAGTCTCAGACAGAAGTGGGCAACTGCCAGCATAGACAACTGCCTGATGTTGTGTGCCCTCCTTTGCCTTGGTAGGGACTTAAATAACTGCTGTGAATTTCTGCTTGTAGAGGTTTTATTTAACTGAGGGTCAATCCTACAGCCAGCCATTCTCTTACTCCCTCTTCTCAACAGGACAGAGGAAGACAACAGGATGAAAAAGTTCATGGCTCAGAATAAAGACAGGGAGATTGTTCACCTTCATGGGAAAACAGAGTCAACCAGGGGAAAATTAATTTTATTTTTTGCCAGTTAAGATAGATTTGAATGGTGAGAAACAAATACAAAAATAATTAAAAAAAAAACCAAGACCTCTCCTCATTCCCTCTTTTCCAGGCTCAATTTTTCTCTCTCCTTCCCCCTGCATGGAGCAGAAAGATGGAGAATGTAGGTAGTGGTCAGTCCATAACAGCTCCTCTTTGCTTATTCTTACTTACTTCATTTCTCTTCTGCTCCAGAGTGAGTCCTACCCACAGACTGCAGTCCTTCAGGATAAACCTGCTCCAGCATGGGTCGCTCTACGATCCATAGCGTGGATATCTTCTCCGGTGTGTTGTCTCCAGGGGCTGTGGTGTTTGCAAAACATACTGTCTCTCCTTCTGCACTACCCTTGGTGTCTGCAGGGTTGTTTCTTCCACCTTTTTTTTCCCCTCATTCCTCACTGTTTTGTGGCATTTTGCCCTTTCTTAAAATACGTTCTCCCAGAGGCACCAACATCTTGGCTGAGGGGCTCAGCTGTGTCCTGTGGTGGGTCCCATGGAGCCAGCTGTGTTGTCTCCATCATGGATGGGAGCTCCTGGTTCCATGTTACCTTGTGTACATATTAAGGGCCAATTGCACCAAATACGATTTCTTTCAATATCTTTAAAGCAAAAATGACCTGTCCGTGAAGATACTACTTCTCCTTAGGGAAGGTGGGTTTACGTATCTTTGTAACAAAATCCTCACCCCATGAGGTCCTTGTGGCTCCACAGCAGTGACAGTGGTGCTGTCATTGTTACCCAGGTCTAGTTTCACTGTCCTGGAGTCTAATCTTTATTCAAATGTCTCTATTCCTACTTAGACAAACAAACAAATCTTTTATCAGTCCCACATATTTTTTCTGAGGTAGCTTTTGCTTTAGTCCTACATCATTCTTCCACAAGACATTATTCTGGGTGAAAGAATTGTAGATTTTATTATTCTTTAGGTTTATGATTTAGCTTTATGGTATATGATGAAGATCATGGCTAAGCATAAGAATATTTTGATGGCTGGCCAGTCTAAAGATCAACCGAGCTCTAGCCCTGTATAATGTCTGACAGAAACAAACACTTAACCAAAGCCATAGGAAAAACCTGACTATTTTGTCATACCATTCCAGAAATCATAGTAGTAGTTTCCTGCAGATATTGCTTTGCATTATTGCATAAAATTATAAAGTCCTACAGCTCTTCTCACTCACCTTTAGATTAAAAAATTAAAAACTCTCATCTTTGGGAATTTATAAACACATTAAACAGTGGATGTTTCAGTCAAAAAAGAAATAAAAGAGAAAACATGGTCTGGTAATATCTGTGTCATCTTTTCCTGAGTGCCCCGTTTTACAAGTTCAATTTCCTGACCTTACTTTCCTTGAATTGGAATCTCATTTCCAAGACCCAGATATGCTTCTGGTGTGCTCCACATATTTATTAGACTGTAAATTAAACTGGGTTTAAGGACCTGTCTTCACCCAGGTCAATGATTTATTATCTTAAAGATGGGAGAGATTTTAATATGGAAGTTGGAAAAAACTGGACACTTATTCATCAAGAACTTCTAATTTTTAGTCCATTTCCAGAAAGTTTCTCCTTTAAATTGTAGGTAAGAATGAGTCTGAGAGAAAAAGAGAAGAATTAGAGAAAGAAACAAATATTCCTTTGAGACAGAAGCTATGATTTCTTTTTAGCTAAATTTTATTTTTGTTTCTCTTATACATGACATAGTTAATGTTACGGCTCTTGTTCTTTGTTTTCTTAGCTAAAGGTGATGCTTATATGCCAAATAAGATGAAATGTTTCAATCATGAAGCATACCAGGCAAGGTCAACTCAGAATAAGGGAATAAATTTTTTTTCTGATTATCTAAAGATACGATGGAAACATGTTTTTAATTTGGTGTTCTGGGCAATTCACAGGCTAAGAAATAATGATTGTAAAATTACTATAAAAATCTCTTAAACCGCTCAAAGTGGTTCCTGTGTCTTTGAAATAAAAAACCTCTGGTCCGCTCAGCCTGGTCTCTGGCATGGTCTCACAGTGTCTCTAGAAGCTCAGTTTGAAGAACGGTAAATTTTCATACTTGGAGAAGTTGTTTCACTGTAAATCAGAGAGTGTATTTAAAGCTAAATGCTTATACTAAGTATAGTCTGATTTAATTCATATGGCTTTGGAAGCATTTCAACTTAGGCCAAGAAAAGAGTAAGGTTGCTGATAATGGTCATTTTGGCAGCATAACATGTACCATGTTATAAAAATTGTCTGCCTAAGCAAGCATTAGCACACAGCTCCTATCTTATTTCCTGTCTGAAACTACTGAAATGGTTTTAAACATCATAAATCACATTTCATTATACCGGTTGATATTTGCAACCTACACCAGTATTTATGGCATGGCATATATCTGTGAAAATTCTCTCATCTTCATAGCTAATATCATAGGCAGTATGATATTAACAGCAGGTTCTTCCATTCAAAATTATTTGTTTCTGGGGATATCTGAAAGAGGACATTCCATGAGATGGAAAAGTGTTATAAAACCAGATATGAATGAACAAAAGTCTCTGGGTGAACATTTTTCCTGTAACTTCCTTCAGAGTTGAATCTTAACTGCTGCTTCACATTTTACTGAAGCCAAAATGCACTGACATGAATGACAACTCTTTGTGAATGTAACCTGTCTGACTTGTAGGTCTCTGAACTCTCTAGCTGCTTTCTGTGGCCAGGCGCTTGGTCGTTCCTCACCAGGGGGATGGGGAGAGAATTGGATGGGCAAAAGCAAGGAAAAATACCTTCTGGATCAAGATAAAGATATTTTAATAAGTGAAGGAAAAAAATAAAAAGGAAAAAGAAACAAGTCATGCAAAAGCAATCACCACCAGCAGACCAATGCTCAGCCAGTCCTTGAGCACTGCCACTTTGGGAAGATTCCCCCAACCACTCATTTTTTTTGTGAAGCGTGACAATGTATTATATGTAATTTGTCTTTTGTCAGTTCAGGTCACCCTCTCAACCTCTTGCCCACCCCCTGCCTACTCACTTGGGGGCAGAGTAAGAAACAGAGAAGGCTTTGAGTTTGTGTAAAGACTGCTCAGCAACAGCTAAAACATTGAATCATGTGTTATGCTCCCAAATCCAAATCAGCACCGTGGGGGCTGCTGTGAGGAAAATTAACTTCATCCCAGCTAAATCCAGTATAAGTCAATTCCACCACCTGCCTCTGATGTGAGGTCAGTCTGAGAGGGATTCTTCCACCAGTCCTCCCATCAGTTTCCTCTTTAGATGCAGTTTCTGTTCAGTTTTATGTGAGAAGGAGCTGATACAGGCTTTGCTGCTGTTTGTGTAAAGGTTTTGACACTTCTGGTATGGAATTTCAGATGTACCTAAAGAGCATAAATTCAGCTCTTGAACCAATCTTGAAAAAAATTGTATTTTTAACCTTACAAAATTACTAAGAAATAATAAATTAATAAGGCTAAAATACATCCTTTTTTCTAGAAAATTGGCATTGAAGAAATTAATTTAAAATAAGGGCTTAGCATACATTCTGTCTATGTGTTATACTGCCTGCTATTACAGTAATCTGGTATAATTAGTAACAAAATTATTAAATTTCAGCTGTCAAGAAAACAGGTAATTTTCCATAGGCCTCTTGATCCTATATACATAGTGGCTTGGATATAGTTCTTCGTGGTATAATCATTTTATAATAGGTATAAACTTTGATTGTTGTTTTATTTCTTAGGCCTTGTTTTAGAAGTAAAAAATGCTGATTTTATATTCCTTGCAGTTTGTTTGCCACTTATCAGATGCCAAATAATTATATATGCCTTGTTTTTTACCAGTAAGAAATGCAGTAACCTAAAATAAAGATTTCATAGGGAAGTGGAGGAGGGCAGGGAGATGTGGAAGTCAAAGTTGGACCTGGTGTAGTTTCTGTTGTAGGCCACAGATAAGTCTTGGCTGATTGTTAAAGAAATCACTAAACCAGAATAGAAGCATAGGAGTTTTCCCATTCTGCACTACCCTGAGTCAGGTAATTAAATGAGCAATCCTGTCTTCTGATCCTCCAATGCATTGTAATCCTTTCAAGACATTAAATATTACTGGATTAACGGCTGTTAGTGAAAGGCTTTGCTACAGAGGCACAATTTTGTTTGACAATTGTAATAAAGGATTTCCACTTGGAATTGAGACATAGGTAATTGGAAAGCCAATATGTACTTTTAAACGGAAAACAAGACAGTGTAATACATCAAAATTCTGCCTTTCTGTTTTGCAAAATAATATATAGGGATCTCCATGCTCTATTATGTTATAGTTAAATGCTTCATGCTTGCAGGTGTGGCCAGCGTTTTACAGAGAAATATATGTTTTTTCCTATTTCTAGGGTCTTCTCCCATCTTAGTATACACTGGCTTTCTTTTGCTATTCCCTGTTTATTTACCACTTACGCTTTCTCACTGGTTCATTTACCCTTTCTTGCTCCATTATGCTTTCATTGTTTTACTTCTAACCTGCAGAACTAAATTTCTGTTGCTCTGCATCTTGTTTACCTCTTCCCTGAGTACTGAGAATTTGTAGTCAAAATTAGGAATTATGAACAGTACCTACTTCAGTTTACCTGCATATGTGATTTAATTTGATTTGAAATTCAGCTCAACGTTTACTGCACACACTTTGGATGTTCATTTGCAGTCAAACTTTTTTTTCAAAATTAAACTTAAGACTAATCTTTTCCCCCAAATTATTATATCTTTTTCATTCAGATACAAGTGACAAATTTTATAATGCAAAGATACTTTTAGGATTTTCTTACCTATGAAGAGTCAATATGGAGTGAAACCAGCAAAAATAATTACTTTGTATTATAGATCTATTAGGAAAATTACTTTAAAACACAAGAAAAATGTAGTCTCTGATCTAAGTATTGTATTTGCTTTATGTAGCAAGATTTTGGTAGCAGTGGGAATTGCAGGTGTGATTTCCGTGTGAAGACACTAAAAGATGTTCCCATGTCAAACAGAGACAGTTCCATCTGGGTCCAAGACAGTCCCAGGGCTGGCCAAAGCTGAATCCATCAACAACATTGGTAGGATCTCTGTGATACTATATTTAAGAAAGAGTTAAACATGCTGCACAGTAGCAGCTGGGGGAGAGAGTGGAGTGAGAGCATGTGTGAGTTACAGCCTGGCAGACACCAAGGTTAGTGAAGAATGAGGGGGAGGATGTGCTCAGGGTGCCAGAGTAGAGATTTTCGTGCAGCCATACAGTGGTGAAGAGAAAACCATACAGACACAGGTGGCTCCCCTGCAGCCCATGGATGTCCTCAGTGGAGCAGATAACCACACTTCAATCCGTGCAGGACCCCACACCAGATCATTCTGTTCCTGAAAGATTGTATCTCATGGAGAGAACCCATTCTTGAACAGTTCTTGAAGAAATGCAGTCTGGTGGGACCCCACACCGGAGGAGCAGAGAGTGTGAGGAAGAAAGAGCAGCAGAGACTTACAAACTGACTGAAACCCCCTTTCTCCATTCCCCAGGCCTGCTCAGAGGGAGGAGGTAAAAGATTCAGGAGTTAAGTTGAGCCTGGAAAGAAGAGAGGTGTGGGAGGAAGGTGTTTTTAATTTTGTTTTATTTCTCACTATCCTACTCTGTTACAATTCATTGACAAAAAATTAAATTAGTTTCCCCAAGTCGAGTCTGTTTTGCCCACGATGATAACTGGTAAGTGATCTTCATCTCCTTACCTTGACCTGCAAGTTTTTAATTGTATTTTGTCCTTCTGTCCGCTTGATGGACAAGCAATGATAGAGCAGCTTGGTGAGTGCCTGGCAGCCAGCCAAGGTTAATCCACCACAAGTATGAAAATAGAAATAAGCAATGTCTTCAACTTTAAGGAGCCATAGAAAATTTAGAGCATATCTCTCACACACACACACACACACAAAATCTTCAACAAATTGCCAGGTGAAAACCCTTCAAGGAGAAACCTCTTAACTGAGGTTTTCATTGTAAGAAAATAAAATGCAAAATATTGCAAATCTTCCAATCTTCTTGCACAGGGAAATAAAAAAAAGTACGCTGATTATTTAAGAAGTTTGTTTTCCTATGGTATTTCAGCTAGGTATTTAATTTTAACTGACATGAATACTACTTTTCAAGGTGCTCATTAATGTATGAAGTTGGAATTAAGTTTTCCTGGTTTTTCTTATTTCAAGACAAGAGTCAGTAGAAGTTGGGAATTAAATCTTTGCATGTTATTGGAAAATTCCTTTAAAAACTCAGTGTCTTAATCTATAAATTTTAAGTTTGCTGGTAAATTCAATTACATGACTGATCTCAAACCTGAATTTCTAAGTTTTTTCCTAATCTGATTTTTTTTCTTTTAAAAATTGTTCAGGCAGTGTTCAATACTGAGCCAGCATTAGAAGTCACGTAATCTGATCTCAACGATAGCACATTTGTTAAACTAGTTTCCACATAAACACAGAGAACTACTGAATTGTGTGGTCATAATTTTCTAAAATTATCAGGCAAAATAGTTTGTATGCTGAGAGGTAAGAGCATTTACTTATAGGGAAGGAAAACCAAAACCCTGTCATTAATTCTGTAATATTTAAATTTACAAGAATGTTTACTCTTGATTTTTCCAGTAGTGCGAAGTTGCAATACCTTTCTGCATTTTTAATTCTTTTATGAATCACTCTTCACATATTCCTTCCAATCTAGCAAGAATTACTGTGCTTCTGAAAGATAGTGTCATCCCATATTGACCCAATTTAGGAAGCTGCATTTTTGAAACATTTATGATGGGAGGAATAAAAGCCTTTCTGAAATTTCTGCTTTAAGCTATTGTAACAGTCTTGGACAAGATGGAAAGGATAGTAAGTAGAGGCTAGGGATCAGAGGGAAATATATACAGGAACTGTGCAGGAGAACATCAGAATGAAAGACGTCTTATTGGGTCAGACCCATTTATCCATTTATCTATTTTCAACTTTTGCAATTGGAAGTACGATGCTGAAGACACCATGAGCCAAGCCCCTTCTCTGGCTCATAACTATCATACACTGTTAGTATCAACTTCTGTTACAGAAATATTAGAGGATACATCCCTGAGAAGGGAAGATTATTAAAAAAAAAAAAAAAAATCAGTGGTTTCTTCAAAACTATAATAAAATAACTTATTTTAAAGCTCTTTTATCCCTAAGTGCAGAAACCTGTTTTTAACAATGTAGAAAAAACTATTCCTTTTGTGGAGTCAGATAATATGGAGTCAATACTATGCATGGCATAGTAACATTGTCAGGTATCTGGAACTGTTCATTCCCACCAGGCAGGCATTGGAATAAACATATTTATCCTAGCCCATATTTCACTCAATAAAGTTTAGAGTCTCAGACTGATCCTGTAACACACATCAGAAGATCAGAGTTTCCTCAGATACATTTTTTTTTTCTGCTTGCGGTTTGCTCATGTGTAACTGAAACGACATCTTTCCTTCCGAGCTGTGACTGTTACAGTAAATAAGGCAATACTTTTCAGATGCATGCATTAGTTACATTGACATTTAATTTCCATTACATTTTGTCAGTATAATAAATGGCCCTGGTGTTTACAGAAAATGAATCCTGAGGATTTTAACGGATATTGGTGTCAATGGAAAGATGTCTTTTGAAGGAAGGAACAGTGATTTAGGATGATTCCATCTGAGGAGATACATAACAAGTCTTTCTTGGCAGAACAAAATAATTTAGAAGCTTTTAATCCATGGAATAGATAGAAATATCAGAGTTAGAAGTCAGTGTAAATTATTGGCCAAAGCAAATGCATACTATCCCAACATATAATTTAGTGGGAACAGAAAAACAGGACTATTTAGTTTTAAAAATATGTTTATTCACTTAGTTGAATATGGCATTTGCTATAATTCTGTTATTGCCATACTACATAGTTGCTACCAGTTTTTCAAATTAATGTTTTTGTACATTGTTATCTGTGAAAATTTGAAAGCAAATTCAGGTCCTGCTGAGCACACATCACTAATGTGACATTGCCTGGAGATAAAAGCATCATACGCTTTTGGATATGTCTCTACTTTCCTTACTTATTCCAAGGTCACTATCGGCAAACCACAGCATGTTCTCACAAAGATCAAGTGTTTTCCCAAGGAAGAATAATGACAACATGGTGCAGTGGAAATTGGAAAATTAAAAGCCAATATTATGCTGAGCACACATCACTAATGTGACATTGCCTGGAGATAAAAGCATCATACGCTTTTGGATATGTCTCTACTTTCCTTACTTATTCCAAGGTCACTATCGGCAAACCACAGCATGTTCTCACAAAGATCAAGTGTTTTCCCAAGGAAGAATAATGACAACATGGTGCAGTGGAAATTGGAAAATTAAAAGCCAATATTAACCACTGATCAAAAGAGACAAATGTTGTCAAAGGAGGAAACTACATTTTTATTTAAAAGACTGAGCTGCTTACACAGAGGGACAGATCATTGTGAGATACATTTTAGAACTAGGCAAAATTATTTGTTTCTTTCAAATAAAGGATTTGTTTTTATTGTTTCTGTTTGGTTTTGGTTTGTTTTGCACACCAATCCTTGTCCTACCCCCACAGGAAAAAAATTTAAATGGTTTATGCTGAAATATCTTTATGTTGCAAGATAAACTTGGTGGTTAATACCTAAATATTTGTGTCAGTATTATTCTGAGGTCAAAACTTAGCTGATGTTGTTAGATAAATTGCTAATTTCTTAGTAAATAAGGAAAGTAAGGCCATAAAAAAAAATATATATATCATGTCCCTGTTTTATGCTAACAAGTTTATCCATTTCTTAACTGAACTTGGTGACAAAAACTGAATTTTAAATCTGAGTGATGAGTACTCATCAGAAGAATGAAAGATGTTAAGTTATAATTATAAGAAGGAAAATGGATGTAAGGTCAGTGAAATAGGATGAAGAAAGCACATGAAAGGCTGAAGTTAAATAAGGAAGCTTACAGGAAGCTAAACAAGACAGTGGAAGATTAAAAAATATTATTCCCTGTCTTTGTGAGATGGGGAACTTTCCTGATCTTGGCATCCTGTAAATGTTATGTAATTTCCATACAGCAGTGAGTAGCACATTCTGGTCTTTCCATTACTGATACTCTCATGATACATTGAGGTTTACCTTGTTCAGAAGTGCAGACTCCTGCAGCAGACTGGTTGGATAACATCCAACCATGGAAATAAACAAAACAATACTGGCTTATTTCTGAACTTGTGCACTGGTTTACCTAGAGTTTTGCCCTAAGTCTTGCATAAGTCACTGAGCTAATTCATGTTCAGTCTTCCAACAGCGTCCTGTAGTAATTCATCCACGTGTAAAATTTTGAAAATCAAACCAAGGATACTGCTTTAGTTTTGAATCCTCTTTATCTGTCCAAATAAGCACATCAGATATAGTTTAGATGCATTTGGTGTGGGCTTGATTCATATGCGTAGCCTTGGTTACCTCTTACAATGCTTTCCACTGGTTTGATCTGTCTTAAAAGCTACACTTGTAATAAGATCAAAGACTATGTACTGATACTCTATGCACAGACTTAAAAAGCTATCTAAAGGTCACAGCCATGCCGGTAAACAAGGTGTGAGTCAAAGATTCAATAACTTTTTAACAAACACTTTTCTCAACACAAACATTTCTAATAATTATCCCAATAAAAAGTATATGTATCTAACTGTAGCCTCAAAAGACCATTTTTTGCTTTAAAACTGTTCTCATAGGCTGATCTTCTTCTTGTTCCAAAGCACATATGTTCAAAGAGATTTAACAGGTGAAAGAGTGAGGGTTTGGTGGGTTTTCTAAAGGAATTCTAGATAAAATATTGGAAGCACAGCACTGTATACAGTGATTATTCCATCTTTGCTTTGAAACATTTCATTCTTGTAAGACAAAAATGCTAGTAAAACATCATCTTGATTATTTTAATTTTTACCTTTTTGTCAAATTATGAAGTAGAATAGATTTTTATTTTTAAAATACTCTTTTGGCATTAAATGGCTTCCAAATAGCTTCCAATAATCTATTTTTTTGCAGCAAATAATGGAATTCAGAAAAGTAATTTCTGTCAGATGGCTACTGTTACCTTCTGTGTATAATCTTATTTTGTGAAACAGTTATTTTCATCATTCTGGAATTTAATTTTAAACATTCTGAAAATACAATTACTGTGAACTGTATTAGCTTTTTTTTCCCTAACAATAATGCTGTCATCGTTATGGACTCTCCTGCCTAACCTACAATAGCTCAGTTCTAAGAATACATTTAAATATATTACTGTATTTGAATAATTCCTTTTTTAAAAAAAAAAAAAGGAATGGCACCATATCCTATTATGAAACACCAAGTTTATGAAAATTTAGCCTTATTTTTTCCTTTTAAATAGTTATTGAAATGAGCCGATGCTGGCAGTGGTTAAATTGACAGATTCCCAAGGGTGAAGCAGTATTACTAATGGCTTGCATCATAAATGTTAAATTACTTGGGATAAGTTGACAAGAAAGTTGATTAATATATTAATCAACAATAATGTGAATTATTAATTAAGTGATGCATAGGTAAATGTCTGCATTTTTCCATGGCAAATTATTTGCATTTCAAATTCTGAAAAAAAAATATGTATACATATACCTAAACAACTGTGAGGAGGAAAAACATAGAAATACACATCTCATTTTAAAATCAAGAAGAAATTAAACCCTCTGTTGTTATTTCTTCAGTGAGTAAGTACTACTCCATGCAAACAACCTGTAAATGAGCTTCTATAATAGGAATATAAGAAGTGACCTAAGACTTAACATAGCTCTCACATCAAAGGTTGTCTATCTGGTTTTGAAAGAGAAAAAATTCCATTGGTTCTTGGAATTTTTTCAGACGTCAGTGGGTGTTTTCAGGATTCCAACTCATTTTCTCATTTTGTATTCTGATTTGTCTGTATCCTGTATCTTGTAACACTTAGATTAAAAGTAATATTAGATACGTATGTCCCTTTCATCACTAGTTTCCTAGTCTCATGCTTTTTTTCTCACTAAATTGGTAGGAAAGGGTCTCTGAAGTATACAAGTTCTTAAAATATCGATTAACCACATAATTATGCAATTATACAGAAAATGGAGAACAGGGGTAGAGACTTGATGTTATATGGAGGTAGAGACAGTACATAAGTTACAAAAATAAACATTTGGCAGACACTGGACTATGTGACTGCGGAGGAAGAGAACCCATGAATGAACTGGAGAAATAAAAATGAAAAGAACATGGCAGTGAATATTCATGACAATGGATTGACAGAAAAAGTGAAAAGAATTTGAGACATACAGAAAACAAAGAATGAGGAAAAGACCCTTGTATAGTAGCTTACAGAAAGAAAAAACAGCTGTGAATAAAATCATAAAGAAGAAAATAAAAATGTGACACAAAGTTCTAATAAGAATAAAATACATATAGGTAACATAAAGCACCATAGAATTCAATCCCAGAGAAAAATGGAGTAGTAAAGATAGATGAATGTGGTTATGGACAAATGCATTCCTTCCCGAGATATCTGAAGGTAGACTAGCATTTAATAATAATTAAAAGACAAAAAAAAAAAAGCACATCATGCATCTCAAAATTCTTCCTAAACAATTGGAATACCTGCTGCTACAATTAAAGGTCTTTTTTTTATGCATCAAGATAAAGTCAGTGTCACCTAATCAAAATGAACAGATTCCCTTTAAGTTAAAACTGAAAAACCTAAACATCTAAATAAAACTAACACTGGCTGGAGCATATCCACTATTTTGCTGCAAAGGTTGACTGCTTTGCTGGAGTTGTCCACCCTGACTGTCTGATGCCTGCATGCTGGCTGTGGAGCCAGTGGGTAGAAAGGAATTTTGGGAGACAGATCATACTTTAAATCATATTCTGCAGTGATTTCCTGTGTTATTACTTTTTTTCTTCTTCTTTAACATACAACCTTTTTTTCATTATGTTTCTCCTTTTATTATAAATTCCAGGTTCATTAAAAGCATCAGCTGGCACAAATAGTACAATATTATACTGCAACAATAACTGGAAATTTAATCAAGCAAATCTTTTAATTTGTCTCAGTTGTACCTGATTATACAGTACAATATTTCTGGGACAGATTTGCAAGGGTGTTTGTGTATTTGACTTCCATTAAAATAATGAAATCTATAGAATCTAAATATCAAAATATTTTAGAAAAAATATTCTTTGATGCTAATTTACTTTCCATCTCACATGAAACCTGCTGTCACTGCCCCACACCTATTATCTAAAATAAAGTTTGAGAACATTACAAAAATCTACACTTAAGAAACCCCAACAATTCAACTGATTCCTCAAGGCAAATTTGCAAGACCTAACTTAGGGCCGTCACTTTATCGAAGACAAAGCAGAAGAGCTGACTTATTTATTCCATCTGAGTGGTCATAGAGGGGCAGTAGAGTTCTCTCAACACCTCTGTGGAAGCACTGCTGCTGAACGCTATGTACTATATTTTGCGAGCACTCCATACATTGAGATCTTGAGTAGCAAACTAGTTCCTATAAATTGATCATAAAAAGACAGAAGGAATTTCCTATTTCACCCACACGAGACCATCAAGATTATTTATATTTTTATGGAAACAGTCAATATCTTATGAAAATTTTCTTCATTCATTCATGTATGTAATGTTTATATTTATTTTTTCTGTCGCACTGAAAGGGATGTATCTGTTTAGTGCTTCATTTGTGGCAGAATTTGCTGGAAAGAACAGAAAGGCGGAAGTTAGAATTAGAGACAATACTAAATAATTCTTTAAGTTAGTGACAGTTGTCAGGCTTCCTGAATGATGGTTTAGGACTTATTATGGAGGTTAAGACTGCTGTGTGTGTACCTTACGTAGGTGTAACCATGTCCAATCCAAAAAGAAGGAATTCACAACAGAGAAAGTTATTTTGCTGATATAAACATACTGTAGATGATGCCTTGTGTTTTCAGTTGCTTGACTGTCTGAGAGCTGAAGGAGGAGCTAGGGAGAAAAACCTACTAATATTTCTTTGTGGAGACAAGAATTTATTCTTAGCGCTGTGGTTTGACTCCAGATATGAGGCAGTATGATGCCAGGGTTCCTGAACAGCCCAACTTTGTCATGATAGTATCAAGATTTTATTTGTCAATTGTTTTTAGGTAAGTCACTATGGAAAGTTCTAAAAACCTTTGAAATAGAAAATTCTGAAACACCAGAAACATTTGAAATATTATAAAATGACAGTTCTGAATTCCTAGATCTAACATAATTATTAAGAAGTGCAGCAATCATAATTTTTATTGTATTTCATAGGACTGGGATGAAATTTTGATTACTTTCTGGATTCAGTCTAACAGAAAGAAAAAAAAAACTTTTTCTGTGCTTAATTTTGTTCAGACATCACATAGGCAGCTAAGACATACAAGAAAGAATGAGATGAACAGATGTTAAAAAACACAGTATTACCACTATGGCCAGTAATGCCTGTTACTAACATATTAAGAATACAAGTATATAAACTCTCCAAGGACTTCTACATATTTTTAATTCTCTACTGTGTTTTTGAAGTCAATGGCACATTTTACGGGGGGTCTTTCACCTTATTTTTATTTCAAAACACTCAATTAAAATTCCTAATTATCATCTTGACTGATATGACTTTGGCATCTTCAGAACAAAGAGTCCAATTCACATTAAAAGAGAAGAAAAGATGTTGGTTTCTTTTTTCCTCTCCCTGCCCTTTGCTGTGCATGATTCAAGTTCAGTGGTGAATGATTTTGAAATTCTTCAAGCATATAAAGTCATTATAAACAATGACCAAAAGAAAGGTCATTCATTGTGATTTGTGCTGATTTTTATTCATGCAGTTGTAACAAAGGCAATTGGAGGCCTGCTGAGAAGTGTACAACTGTGTCAAGGGACATATCTTGAGGCATTATGAATCTAATGAGCAAAGCAAACAATAACCACCATTTTGGAGAGTTTCACCTCTATCAGTGTCTTGATAAGTGCTTGCTAATAAAATTAATTCTGAGACAACACCTTACAGAGTGCGAAACGTTTGAGAACTATCATATGTGGCCTGGGAGGCCTGGGAGGAGTACAGGGAA